>NW_011482318.1:0-2596 GCF_000754665.1 Bison bison bison
ATCTCTCCTGTGTCCTGTGTCTGTGTCTCTCTTGCAGTTCTGGAGCTGAGGCTGAAGGATGGAGCCCACCGCTGTGAGGGGAGAGTGGAAGCGAAGTACAAAGGAGAATGGGGCACTGTTTATGCTGAGAACTGGCTCATAAATGGTGTAGAAGACGTGTGCAGACGACTGGAATGTGGAGTTGCCATTGATGCTCCCAGAGGGTCTTATTTTGGACCAAGACTTGGCCCCATTTGGTTTTTATATGGTTCTTGTGAGAGTATAGAGGCTGAATCAACTTTGAGTATCTATAAGTGTGTTCATATTGATTTTAAAAACTATAATGACACCTTCTCTCATGACCAGGATATTGGAGCAGTCTGCTCAGGTAAGGCCTGTCTGGTCTTGGAGGGGATTCCCAGCAGGAAACACCTCCATCTCATTCACAGAATGACCATGGGGAAACCAGATCACATGCTTTAGAGCACCCTTGGGGGAAGACTCTGGTCACACTTGATTCTTAGAGCATTAGGTTCTCAAGGGGGGTTAAGGGTTTGCTTGGCCCTGGACAGTAAAAACTTCAGACTTGTGGACAGCTGGACCCTTCAGATCTCTGTGATGTGTCATAAGAGGCGGGGAAGTGATGTCAAATGTTACAAACAGTTACAACTGCTGGGTTATACTTTCATACAATGATTTGACAGATTAGTTTCATCATGATTATTTTTTATTCTATTGAGATGGCCAGTCAGATTTGGCCACAAGAGAGGGCATAAGAGAGGGCAAGCATAGTTTATTACACTCTCTGGTCTTAAAGAAACAGAGTCACCAGAGGTATGAAGGGATCATATCAGGGAGGATGCAAGGAGGTTGACTCAACAAAGCATGAGAAGCCAAAAGAGAGAGTGAAGACACATGGAGAAGTGACAACACTGGGAGTCAGGGTGCAACAGAAGGAAAAGGCATGAGGGGATTTCACTCGTGCATTTGAAGGTCCTAGGTCACAGTCAGGGCAAGAAGGAGGATTTGTGGCAGGAGCTAGTCTCATCACCTGGCCACCTTGGTGGGGAGCTCACATTCTGTCTGTGGGGTTGTTGAAGGAGAAGCAAAATATGAAGCTCGGAAATTAACAGCACAGTAGCTGAAGCACATCAAGTGTAACAGTCAGTGAAGCTAATAGGACCTGAAGTGACTCATGAGAAGTGCTCAGTGCTAAGCACATTGGATTGTGCCAAGGTGGAGACAGTAAAGATAGCAATGAGACTAGGGTATGAGTAGATGGTCAGTTTCCAGTGGTTATTACAATGGTGGAAGATCTAGATGCTTTACACATTAATCCCATCAGACCAGGTGGACTAGAGGAAAAGTCAGATATCACAGTGAATTCCTAATGTAGGTAGTTGAGTCTTTAAAAATGGTCAGCCATCTGGTGGGTGAGACAGGAGGAGCCCTGAGAATATTTGCAGTACATTTCTAGCAGCTTATGGCTAATCAGCTCTTTGGGGGAAGATCACCAGAAAAGTGATCTTTTCCAATCTCACCCTCAAAAGGTCTTTGATGATACTAGTTGAGACCCCTAAGAAAAGAATTACTTTCCTTTTAAGCTACTTTATTGAGATATGACTGACATACAAAACGCTGTATATATTTAATGTATACAGCTTAGAACTTTGGGAGGTAAGTATACATCTGCAAATGTTTTCTTCTGTTATTATTATTATTAAAAATAATTAGTTTCAAGGGGCATTTGAGTTTCAGATAGGAATTTTTTGTTTTAAGAAAATCTATTTTCTGGCATTTCAAGTAATATTTCTATTGTTACCATGCCCTAATCATGGTTTCAACTGCAGATAAACTTGTGGAAACACTACATGGGTTTCCACCTTATTTTGATAAATCAGCATCTGAGTAAAAATGCAGTGTGTGGTGCTGTGAGTTTATGTGATGTTGGAGCTCCTAATGTTACTGTTTTGAGAAAATCAATGTTTCAATATTAATTTCAGTTAGGATACACTTAAAAATTAATAGGGTGCTATGGCATTTTAAACTTGATTATGGTTTTTACTCCCTAACGCTGCTCTAATTTAGACTTTCACATGTTTATGAACTGTTTCAGTTTTTTTGTACTAATCTCTTTGCCAGTTTCTTCCCTCTGGTCAATCCCTTCTATATTTTCAGAAACATGTCTTAGTGAAGGCAGGTCAAAGTGGTGACACAGGAGAAGTAAGAAGAGAATAGCATGTCTGTTCCAATTCTCTAATTGAAACTGCAGTCTTGGAGTTTCTTCTCAATTTTAGGAAAGTGGTGTGAAAGAGAATTTCACCCTCTTGACCTTTTAGAACTAATACCCAAAAAAGATGTCCTTTTCATTATAGGACTGGAATACAAAAGTAGGAAGTCAAGAAACACCTGGAGTAACAGGCAAATTTGGCCTTGGAGTAAGGAATGAAGGCAGGGCAAAGGCTAACAGAGTTTTGCCAAGAAAATGCACTGGTCATAACAAACACCCTCTTCCAACAACACAAGAGAAGACTCTATACATGGACATCACCAGATGGTCAACACCGAAATCAGACTGATTATATTCTTTGCAGCCAGAGATGGAGAAGCTCTAAAC
>NW_011482318.1:2696-4504 GCF_000754665.1 Bison bison bison
CATCTCACCACCCTTATGGCAGAAAGTGAAGAACTAAAGAGCCTCTTGATAAAAGTGAAGGAGGAGAGTGAAAAAGCTCAACATTCAGAAAACTAAGATCATGACATCCGGTCCCATCACTTCATGGCAAATAGATGGGGAAACAGAGGAAACAGTGACAGACTTTATTTTGGGGGGCTCCAAAATCACTGCAGATGGTGACTGTAGCCATGAAATTAAAAGACACTTACTCCTTGGAAGAAAAGCTATGAACAACTTAGACAGCATATTAAAAAGCAGAGACATTACTTTGTGAACAAAGGTCCATCTAGTCAAGGCTGTGGTTTTGCCAGTAGTCATGTATGGATGTGAGAGTTGGACTGTGAAGAAGGCTGAGCACCGAAGAGTTGATGCTTTTGAACTGTGGTGTTGGAGAAGACTCTTGAGAGTCCCTTAGACTGCAAGGAGATCCAACCAGTCCATTCTGAAGGAAATCAGTCCTGAATATTCATTGGAAGGACTGATGGCTGAAGCTGAAATTCCAATACTTTGGCCACCTGATGGGAAGAAGTGACTCATTTGAAAAGACTCTGATGCTGGGAAAGGTTGAAGGTGGGAGGAGAAGAGGACAGCAGAGGATGAAATGGTTGGATGGCATCACTGACTCGATGGACATGAGTTTGAGTAAACTCTGGGAGTTGGTGATGGACAGGGAGGCCTGGCGTGCTGCAGTCCATGGAGTTGCAGTCAGACACGACTGAGCGACTGAACTGAGCTGAACTGATGATCATTTAAAAATGAAAGTTTCCAGTGAATTTACAATAATGTAAATAACAAGTTCTTTCATTGTTGGGTGTATTGCTCTATATATGTTATTTAGCTAACTGTTGTTTACATCTGCTATATTCTTCATTCTTTTTTGTATACTTGGTCTGCATGCTATTGCAAAATACATGTTAAAGTCCCCACATTTTGATTATGATTTTGTCTATTACTGTTTTCATTCTGTCAAGTATTATTCTATATTTCAAAGCAATGTTTTGACATTTTCTTGGATTTTAATATCTATAATATCTTCATTAAGGGTGTATCCTGTTATAATCATGAAAATACCCCTTTTAACTCAATTAGCACATCTTGCTTTGAAGTCTACTTTCTGTAACATTTGTATAGCTACTCCAGTTTTCTTACGGTTAGGATTCACACAGTATGTACATTTTCCCCATCATTTTACTTTCAACCTTTCTTTACCCTCATATATAAGCTGAATATCTTCATGGTAGCATTTACATGAATTTTGTGGTTTTATCAAGATGGGCATTAATTTGAAATATCTAATCAATTTACTGTAAGTGCAGTTATTGGTATTGTTGGGCTAGTATCTATCATTTCCTTTTAATTGACCCATGTGCTTTATGTTCCTTTTTCCTCTCTTTCCCCCCTTCTTTTGTATTAAACAGATCTGTTATTATTCCAAATTTTCCTTTTTCCTTTGATTTTCAGCAGCTTTATTAGGTGTGGGAGTTTTCATGCCCATCCATCCATTTTTAAAAAATTCTCAGTTATTATATCTTCAAGTATTAACTTCTGCTGCTCTGTCTCTCTGTCTTAGCTTCTCTTCTCCTCCTATCCCACTCCTCCTTCTTCTCATCTCTCATCTCTAGGACTCCTTTAAGTCAGTAATTCTGTGTTGAGTTCTATCTAAAATTCTTCTAAACTTAGTAATTCAACTCTCTAGATATTTTATTTTCAGTTGGTACCTGTTCCTTGATTTTTATAGTTATAATAAGTTGTTAATGTTTTTCATCTTTTCACCATTTATTCTCTCA
>NW_011482318.1:4604-6771 GCF_000754665.1 Bison bison bison
AATGCTTTTGAACTGTGGTGTTGGAGAAGACTCTTGAGAGTCCCTTGGACTGCAAGGAGATCCAACCAGTCCATTCTGAAGATCAGCCCTGGGTGCTCTTTGGAAGGAATGATGCTAAAGCTGAAACTCCAGTACTTTGGCCACCTCATGCGAAGTGTTGACTCATTGGAAAAGACTCTGATGCTGGGAGGGATTGGGGGCAAGAGGAGAAGGGGACGACAGAGGATGAGATGGCTGGATGGCATCACTGACTCAATGGACGTGGGTCTTAGTGAACTCTGGGAGTTGGTGATGGACAGGGAGGCCTGGCGTGCTGCGATTCATGGGGTCACAAAGAGTTAGACATGACTGAGCTACTGATCTGATCTGATCAGATTGTTTTAAGGTGAAGTACTGTGTTTAGGATAAATTCAGAGTAGAAATAATTTCTGAGCTCTGTGGAAGAGCTGACATTGGAGTACTGTAATTTTCTTAATGGGAATTTTTTAAGAAACTTCAGATTTTTTTCAGATTTTCCATTTTTTTTGTGTGCTTTCAAATATTGGTAGTTGTATTTTCAAGGGAAGACATGCAAGGACCTAACAGAATTAAAAGGATAAAAAAGAGGCAGTAGGAATACAAAGAAGAACTACACAAGAAAGGACTTATTGACCCAGATAACGATGATGATGTGGTCACTCATCTAGAGCCAGATATCCTGGAGTCTGAAGTCAAGTGGGCCTTAGGAAGCATTAAGATGAAAAAAGCTAGTGAAAGTGATGGAATTCCAGCTGAGCTAGTTCAAATCCTAAAAGATGACGCTGTTAGAGTGCTGCACTCAATATGCCAGCAAATTTGGAAAACTCAGCAATGGAGTTCCACAGGACTGGAAAAGGTCAGGTTGTTTTCATTTCAATCCCAAAGATGGACAATGCCAAAGAAAGTTTAAAGTTCCACACAACTGCACTCATTTCATATGCTAGCAAGGTAATGCTCAAAATCCTTCAAGCTAGGCTTCAACTGTTTGTGAACTGAGAACTTCCAAATGTACACGCTGGATTTAGAAAAGGAAGAGGAACCAGAGATCAGATTGCCAACATCTGTTGGATCATAGAAAAAGCAAGAGAATTCCAGAAAAAAATCTACTTCTGTTTCATTGACTATGCTAAATCTTTTGACTGTGTGCATCACAACAAACTGTAGGAAATTCTTAAAAAGGTGGGAATACCAGACTACCTTACCTGTCAAGAAGCAGCAGCTAGAACCAAACATGGAACAATGGACTGGTTCAATGCAGGAAAAGGAGTATGACAAGGCTGTATGTTGTCACCCTGCTTATTTAATTTATATGCAGAGTACATCATGCGAGATGCTGGACTGGATGAAGCACAAGCTGGAATCAAGATATTCAGGAGAAATATCAACAACCTCAGATATGCAGATGTTATCACTCTAGTGGCAGAAAGTGAAGAGGAACTAAAGAACCTCTTGATGAAGGTGAAAGGAGAGTGAGAAAGCTGACTTAAAACACAACATTCAAAAACTAAGATCAGTCTATGGTCACACCACCCTGAACACGCCCAATATTGTTAAAAAACTAAGATCATGGCATCCAGTCCCATCACTTCATGGCAAATGTGCAGTGCTAAGTTGCTTCAGTTATGTCCAACTCTGCGCAACCCTATGGACTGTAGCCTGCCAGGCTCCTCTGTTCATGGGATTTTCCAGGCAAGAATACTGAGGTGGGTTTCCATTTCCTCCTCCAGGGAATCTTCCCAGGATGGAAGGGAATTGAACCCACATCTCTTATGTCTACCTCCACTGGTAGGAAGGTTCTTTACCACTAGCATCACTTGGGAAGAAAATACATGGGGGAGAAATGGAAACAGTGGCAGATTTTATTTTCTTCGGCTCCAAAAGCACTGCAGATGGTGACTTCAACGATGAAATTAAAAGATGCTTGCTCCTTGGAAGAAAAGCTATGATAAACCTAGATAGCATATTAAAAAGCAGAAACATCACTTTGCTGACAAAGGTCAAAGCTATGTTTTTTCCAGTAGTCTGGTATGGATGTGAGAGTTGGACCATAAAGAAGACTGAGCACCAAAGAACTGATGTTTTTGAACTGTGGTGCTAGAGAAGACTTTTAAGAGTCCCTTGGACAGCAAGGAGATCAACCAGTCAATCC
>NW_011482318.1:7281-9771 GCF_000754665.1 Bison bison bison
TCCCATCAGGTGGCCAAAGTATTGGAGTTTCAGCTTCAGCATCAGTCCTTCCAATGAATATTCAGGACTGATTTCCTGATGGGCTTCATTTATTGCTACTTTCCTCTTACAAGTCTCTGCTATTTCTTCTCCAGTGATCTTACCTGATATAGCTAAATCTATATCCCAATAAAAATTGATACTCATTTTTATATAATTTACTTTTGGAAGAGTGAAACATTTGCAAATCACCACACGCACCTGCTTTGCACAGTGAGCCCATGGGAGGAAAGGGCTAGAATGAGGCTGTACCTTCCAGGATGGAGTCCTTTCTGTATATATAGTGCGAAACACATTTTTGTGCTAGGTTAGTAGGAGTGGAGGCACAGGGGACATCATCAAACAAATCGGAGAGGAACTTATGGATTTGTGCCAAATTGAAAGTCCCCTTTGAAAATTTAGATTTGAATATTCATAGCTCTTTGACTGGTAGGACAATAGAGTTGTTGATGATATGTTCTGAGTCTGGGTTCTCCTTTCATTGTTACTAGGAAGGATTGTCTGTTCTTTTTTTTTCTTTAAAACCTCTGTATAAACCAAAATTTTGGAGGAACACTTAGCCACACACTGACAAGTCAAAGACATAGGCAATAAAATATGAATTTCTATGTTTTGTGGTAATAAATTATATTTTATACCTGATGTCTTCAATGATATAAGAGAATTGTGTTTGGGGGCTTGTTTGATAGGAATAGGAGTAAGAAGACACCTGTAATTTTTGAAGAAGGTGGAGGAGACTTATAGTAGCTAAGAGGAAGAAGAAGGGCAATGGGAGATGTCAAAGGCCATATGGGGTTCTCTGAGCATCACTGCGGGTCCAGGTGTGGTGTGGAGGATGCTACGTGTGCCTAAGGATACAGGAGGTCTGTACAGCAAGAGACCAGACAAGGATGTATTTTTATTATATTTAATACCTTTATCCACTCACACCAGCCTCCTATTGCACAAATTTTCTTACAATTTTCACACACATATCCTTTTATATAAAATTTAAAATCAAGTAGAAAATAAAAAAGAAATAATAATATGTCTCAGAAGTATCTATCCTGATGTGTACAAGACTTTATTGATTATTCAGCATATATTTGAGTGTTTAGCATGTATCTTGGTATATGAAACAGCATACAAGAAATATTTCTTTCTTGTTCTTTTTAAATTTGTAATCTCATGGGATTGATATAGAAACTAACAACCTGTTAAGTAAAAATGTTTTAATTAGAATGTGTATCCTATGACCAAACTCCCAGCCAGACCACACCAGATGTCCTAACCTGGACTGGGGAGTTGAAAGTGGGTAAGTAACAAAAGGCTAACAGATCATCCTGGCTCTCACCACTCCTTCTTGGATAAGTGGTCAAGCTGGTCCTTTGATTCATTAATTTCTATAGTGTCTTTTCTGTTCTCTCCTGTTCTCTATAGTAGATTTTTATTCTGTTGACATATTCTTTCTGAACCTTCAATGTTCTCATACTTATGAAATCAGAGTCCTTTACCAGAAAGAATTCCACCATGTACATAATTATAAGCACAGTCAGAAATCAGGCAAATGTATTTAAAAATTGTTCTTTATGATGAGAAGTTTTATTTTTTTCATTAGGTTATCTTTCCTCTATCCAAAATGTGGTCCCTGAAGGTCAAATGTCTCCCTCTTTCAGTTTCATACTCCATCCACTCTCAGTTTAACCTACCCTTCATCCCACCCACACTCCACTCCTACAGAAGTTCTTCCCTTTCAGACTCTCTTTTCCATCTGTTTGTAGCTCTTAGGATTGTTTTCTCTTGTCTGCGGTGGGAGAAATGGGAAAGGGAAACAGGGTTAGGTCGCAGATGGAAGGAGGACAGGGGTAAAATGTGTTAAAAACTTGCTGGACAAATATTTTCCCCAAATCTTCCTTTCATCCATATTGAGGCTTTTGTAATGTAGAAATCTGTAAATTATATATGGCTGTTTGCTCTGTCTTCTCTTCTTCTCCCTCTCCTTTTTTTTTTTTTTTAACAGCATGATGACTATTTCTCAAGAAATAGGAAAGTAGTTTGCAGTTAGCATATGAGTGCATGCTAGGTCTCTTCAGTCATGTCTGACTCTTTGTGACTCTGTGAACTGTAGCCCATCAGGCTCCCTCATCCATGGGATTCTCCAGGACAGAATACTGGAGTGGGTTGCTATGCCCTCCTCCCACGAATTGAACTTGTGCATTGGCAGGGGGTTCTTTACCACTAGTGCCACCTGGGAAGCACCATTTAGCATATAGATAGAATTTAAAAACATTAAATTACCTCCACTCCATAGCATTTGCTAAGACTCTCATGTGTTGGAAGAAAACCAGTAATATGAACTAATGAACACAGTTAGTCATCTTGTATAGTCCCACTGAGAACTCATTCTCTCCTGGGTTCATTGGTAAATCCTAGGCTTTCTTGAAAGATGGCTAGGACCAATCCTTTCTCCTA
>NW_011482318.1:9871-12514 GCF_000754665.1 Bison bison bison
TTCAGTCACTAAGTCATGTCTGACTCTTTGTGACACCATGGACTGCAGCACACCAGGCTCCCCTGTCCTTCACTATCTCCCAGAGTTTGCTCAGATTCATGTCCAAGCCAGTGATGCTATTTAACTATCTCATCCTCTGCCACCCCCATCTCCTTTGCCTTAATATTTCCTAGCATCAAGGTCTTTTCTAGTGAGTCAGCTCTTCACATCAGGTGGCCAAACTGATGTGGAGCTTCAGCTTCTGCATCAGTCCTTTCAATGAATATTCAGGGATGATTTCCTTTAGGACTGACTGGTTTGATCTCTTGAACATCCAAGGGACTCGCAAGAGTCTTCTCCAGAACCACAATTCAAAAGCATCAATTCTTTGGTGTTCAGCCTTCTTTATGGTCCAAGTCTCCCATCAGTACTTGATTTGTTCTTCTAACAAGATAATTTGAAATAACCTGTCCTTAAGTTTGCTGATTCTTTGTTTTGGACAATAGTTTGCCTGAAGCACTCTTTTGAATTTTTCAGTTCAGTTATTGTATTATTGAGTTTCAGCAATTCTGTCTGGTTTATTCTTGTGTTTTCTGTTTTTAAGTATATGTGCTGCTGAAGTGAGCACTGTGTTTTCTATTTTTTAGTTAAACTTTGCCATTTGTTCACATACTTTTCCAGATGGTGTTCAGTTGTCTGTTTCTGTTCTATTGTAGCCATTGAGTTTGAACCAATTATTTTGAATTTTTTCTCAAGCAGTTCATAAATCTTCATTTCTTCAGAGTAGTTGCTGGAGTTTTATTGGTTTCCTTAAGAGGCATCTTATTTTGCAGATTCTTCATGATCTGTGTAGTCCTGCATTGGTGAGTGTGCATTTGAAGGAGCAGACACTTCTTCCAGAATTTCAACAAATAAAGATTTGTTGAAATCTGATTTCAACCAATAAAGATCTACTGCCTTGTCCTTGAACTGATAGGACTGCCCTTGGTCTTGTGGTCCAGCAAAGCTGGAGTCAGGTTATGTGGCTGCTTCTGGGGCTGCTGTTGTGTCTCTGGTCAGTGGCCCTGTTGGCAGGTTCATGGATGAGTGTCGCTTCCTCTGGGTGCTGAGGTGGGCAGGATTGCTTCCCTAGTGTAGTAGAGTGAGACTGAGCCTAGGTTGCAGGGTGCACTAGAATCTGTACTCATACTCATGTCCACAGTTGACAGTCCTGTTGTCAGGGATGCCAAATGGTGTGACTCCTTCTGGATGTCTGGGCAGACAGGACTGCCTAGGACCATGGTGGTGCAGGGTTGTGCCACATCAGGGAGCAGTTTCTGAGTCAGTTCTGTCTGAAGTTGGCAGGCATGTTGCTGGGGGCACACTGTTTCTTTGGGAGAGTGAGGGTTGGGGACCCTCCTTTTTTATCATCTCACTGATGTCAGATATGAATACAGAATTAGCATGATGATAGAATTAAAATCAATTAATATCACTCCTTATGGTTCTTTATGATTTCTGTTTCAGAAGAAAAGTCTGTAGTAGGAACTCTTTGGCAAACTCACTGTTTTATAAATTTCCATTCAGAACTCATTCTCTCCCAGGTTTGTTGACAAATACCAAGTTTTCAAGAGAAATGTCTAAGACCATCCCTTCTCTCTCCTGTGACTTTCTGAACTTACTTAACAGAACAGACTCATCTTTTTTCCTATTTAGGTAATCTAAGAAATTCTTGGAATATTTTGTCATCAAAAATTATCAGAAAAATAAAATTTGGTACATTAAAAGTGAATTAGTTATTATGTCAGTATTTCTTCTCTTGAGCCATTATCTGTCTACAGGTTGGCATGCACTAATGGATCCAGCCTATATGATTTTCTCTACACCATGCCACTTAAGGAGTGGCTCATGGGAGAAAAAACTGATTAGATTAGTAGCAGAAAGTCTCAGAAAAGCTTTCTAACTTTGTCCAGACAATAGATCTCTACACTCTCATAGCCATTTTGCTCTGGTTTAGTTCTGCTCTTCATGTCTCTATACTCAAGTTTGAGTGACACATATTACACGTTATTTTCTTGGGCTCTGTAGATCCCAGGCTCCTAAATGAGAAACTTCTCCAACCAGAATAAAATATATGTTCCTGGTATTCAGCCATTACAGATTATCTGTCTTGGTCCCTGTAGTTTCCTTGACCTTAGATAAGGAATTCACATTTCTAACCAACCTCAAAGTACACCTTGCTGGGATCCAGTCATTCCAAATTGACCCTGCTTCTGGGTTTCTCTTTAGAAACTTGGTCATGAAAATGCAACTCTGACACTAGCTGTTAAATTCTCAGTTTGTGCTCAACTCCTGGAAAGTTTTTACACCATTGCCTGTGACATATTGTTTTCAATTTGCAAGCAAGGAAAATGAAAGCTCACTGTGTTTGTCATTATTTTTGTCTTAGGATCTGTGCGTCTGTTTGGAGGGGATAGACCCTGCTCAGGGCGTGTAGAAGTACATTCTGGAAAAGCCTGGATCCCAGTGTCTGATGGGAATTTCACACTCCCCACTGCCCAGGTCATCTGTGCAGAGCTGGGATGCGGCAAGGCTGTGTCTGTCCTGAAACACATGCCCTTCAGAGAGTCTGATGGCCAGGTCTGGGCTGAGGAGTTCAGGTGTGAGGGGGAGGAGCCTGAGCTC
>NW_011482318.1:12614-13454 GCF_000754665.1 Bison bison bison
AAGAAATTGAGGAAAACAATAGAATGGGGAAAACTAGAGATCTCTTCTAGAAAATTAGAGATACCAAGCGAACATTTCATGCAAAGATGGGCACAATATAGGACAGAAATAATATGGACCTAACAGACCAGAGGATATTAAGAAGAGGTGGCAAGAATACACAGAAGAGCTACACAAAAAATCTTAATGACCCAGATAATCTTAATAACTCAGATAATCACTCACCTTGAGCCAGACATCTTGGAGTACAAAGTCAAATGGGCTTTAGAAAGCATCACTACCAACAAAGCTAGATGGAATTCTAGCTGAGCTATTTCAAATCCTAAAACATGATGCTGTGAAAATACTGCACTCAATATGCCATAAAATATGGAAAACTCAGCAGTGACCACAGGATATGGATCAATGGACTGGTTCCAAATTGGGAAAGGAGTGTGCCAAGGCCATATATTGTCACCCTGCTTATTTAACTTATATGCAGAGTATATCATGAGAAATGACAGGCTGGGTGAAGCATAAGCTGGAATCAAGATTTCCAGGAGAAATATCAGTAACCTCAGATGTGCAGATGACACCACATTTATGGCAGAATGTGAAGAGGAACTAAAGAGCCTCCTGATGAAGGTGACAGAGGACAGTGAAAAAGTTGGCTTAAAACTCAACATTCAAAAAATGAAGATTATGGCATTTGGTCCCATCACTTCATGGCAAATAGATGGGGAAACAGTGGAAACTGTGTCAGACTTTATTTTGGGGGGCTCCAAAATCACTGCAGATTGTGACTGCAGCCATGAAATTAAAAGACACTTACTCCTTGGAAGAAAAGTTATGACCAACATA
>NW_011482318.1:13554-13972 GCF_000754665.1 Bison bison bison
AAGACTGGTGTGCTGCAGTCCGTGAAGTCGCAAAGAATCAGACATGACTGAGCGACTGAACAACAACTCCTCCCAGTGAGTCCAAATGTCTGTTCTTGCATCTGTGTCTCAAAAGGTAGATATTCCATGGTGAAATATTATAGCAATTTAATTACTTTCTCTTGCATATAATTGTACATTTCTTCTGGGATTGATATCTGTGTAAGACAAGGGGCAGGTTGCCATTTCCTTCTCCTGGATTCATATGGACATCCAACTGACTCAGAATCCTTTACTGAACAGGCTCTTTTCCCCATTGCAGTGTCACCTTTGTCATAAGCAGAAGGGCATATGTGTCTGTCCTTTATGACAGTCTACTCTGTTCCATTGTATTATTTGTCTGTCCTGGCACCAATACTGTATTTCTTAAGTATTGTAT
>NW_011482318.1:14072-18168 GCF_000754665.1 Bison bison bison
ATGACCAGATCTCAACAGTCCGATTTCACTGTTTGGGGGCTGAGTCTTTCCTGTTCAGTTGCCCTGTGACTGCCCTGGGTGGTTCTGACTGTTCTCATGGCAACATGGCCTCTGTGATCTGCTCAGGTAAGAGAGAGGGAAGGGCTATTGGTACTCAGGATGCTCCTGGAGTGATATGTCTCCAATGGCAGGGAGGGAGTGAAAACTGACTTCAAACGTTAGATATTTCATGACAAAATATGGGTTTTGTCATTATTCATTCATGTTTCAGATCGGGGCAAGAACCATAAAGGAGAATACATATTTTAAGTAAACATAACTATTTAAGTATAATCATAGTGAACAATATATAAGCAAAAAGGGTATACCTCAGTCAGGGATTTTTTTCCCACTGAACCATGTGAGAATTTCTATGCCCATCAGTTTCCTTTACCCGATAACCTCAGCATGTACTTCTTAAAACATCATTCAAATTCAGGAAATTTCAATTTCACACATTATTAACTATTTTGAAATACATCTGAACTTGAAATTGTTTTGTTTTGAAGTTATAGTAGAAAGGTTTAACTACAAATTCAATATTTTTAATAAATCAGAATTATTCAGATTTTCTATTCATCCATATGTCATTTCAAATGGAACTATTCAAAGAATTTCTCTACTTCAGCTAATTGTGTAAAAGTCTTGGCAAAGAGGGAGTGATGTCAGCATCATGGTGGTTTGCTTCCTTCCTACTTGCTTCTCTTTTTAACAACTAATTAACCATACATCCATGATTAAAAGTGCCTCTGTGAAAGTTGTGGGATCCATAACTTATATCAAAGGACAAGGAAGATGGTCACTCACCTGGGCATCCAGTAATAGGCGGGTAGACATTGGTACAGACTGGAGCCAGCAGGAGTAGTGAAGCTGTCCCAGCCCCCTGGGCCATGGTCAGGGAAAACATGGAGAAACATGGTGAGTGCTCATTTGGACAGATACCTATAGAAATTGTTAGAAGTCCAGGATTCCTGAAGGAAGAGTTCATTACTCTGTTGGAGCCAAAAAAGTTAAGTTTGAATTATTGGGGAGGATTAAAGGATTTTGCCAGTGCTGCTCCTTACCTCAAGGTGACACAGCATAAATTTGAACTAGCTGGTGGCGCCTCTCTCATGGGTGAAAAGGAAAGCAATGAGCTAGTGCCCACTTGATATTGCTGGGGAAACCAATTTCTTTCCAGCAGCACCCAGAGTTCTAGGGCTGAACCTCCATGACTGAGGCGAGAGAGGAAATATGAAAGATCATTAAAAATGTCAAAGAGTGTAAAAGGGATGCAATTCCTGCGACTACACTCAGGGCTTAAGCAGGAAGCCCATCCATAAGCCTCTAGGAGAATGTCACCCAAAGATCTCTCTCCCTGGGCCTGTAGGTACTCCAAGTCCCTGAGGGTACTAAATCTTTAGTAAATCATCTTTACTACCACCCTTCTGACAGCTGCTTTTGTGTGTTTCCAAGTGTGGAAATGAAAGCAAACTCCAGTAAATGGAGTGATCTTAAAAAACAGACTAGGGTCTGTGGACAGGGAGGTAACCACAGGCTTGAGCTGTAGCTCAACATTCTGCAAAACAGAAGAGAGGTTTTCAGCAGCCTGTTGAGTTTTATGGACTAAATAAGACATAAAAGCTTAAGGTATTTTCTATAAGATGAAGCAATGAATGTAGAGTGAATCTATATAAGGTCAGAGAAGAGTATATACCACCTGAAGGTAATCAGTAAAAATTTAATGTGTTGTCTGCTACATTTAAGGCAAAAGCAGCAAAGCAAAATTTCAAGGAACTTGAAGAATTAAAGAAAGTAGTCATCACCAAAGAGTAACAGTAACTTTTCAAAACTGACAGAGACACATGTCAATGACATGGATCTTTGCAATCTAGCTTATAAAGAACCCAATTCAGCTGTTTTGAGGAAACTGAATGAGCTGTAAGAAAAGACAGAAAGGCAATTCAATGAAATAAGGGCAACAATAGATGAAAAAATAAGAAGTTTAATAAAGAGAAGTTATAAAAAGAACCAAACAGAAATTCTGGTGCTGAAGAGTTTAATGAATGAAATGGGGGAAAATGCAGCAAAGAGCATCTACAACAGAGTAGATCAAATTAAAGATAGAATCAGTGGTTAAAAATGAGTAAAAAGGGAAGAATATATCCTATGTGACTTATGGGTCTATGCTAACATAAAGATGTCTAGGACAAGAGAGGGAGAGGGTGGGAAAAATTGTATTTAAATGAATAATAGCTGTGAATTTTTCTAACTTGAGGAGAGGCTTGAAAATTCAAGCTGATAAAACTAATAGGTAACCTTATAATCCTAATGCAAAAGACCTTTTCTCAGAAACATAATTCAACTGTAAAAACCAAAGACAAAGAATCATAAAAGTAGCAGAAAAAATACTGAATAAAGTGAAATAACTAAATGATTATTTAGCATACAGTTTAAAATTTGAAACTCTGCTGGTCACATGCAGGACCAGCTAGTTCACATTGCTTAGGGTTGATGTGATTGCTTAGATTGATGACTAACGTATAGTTCATCCATGTACACAGACTGTCTTCACTAATGACCAATGAACCATAAACCAAACATAAGTGGTACTTCTTTATACTAGCAAAATCTAGGGGGAAATTGGGAAAATTCCATTTATTATAGTATAAAAACTATTAAATATGTAGGAAGAAACTTAAAATATCTAAAGGGCTTACATTGAAAGTCACACAGCATCTAAAAATATAAAAATGGATACCACGTTCATGGATTAGAAAACTTAATAGGCTGTCAATTCTCTTCACTTAGTACACAAAATAAATCTAATCCTAATAAAAAGCCAAGCAATATTTTTGTAGAACTTTACAAGCAAATTCTAAATATTTATTTAAATGTGAAAGAAGTGAAATGGACAAAACAATTTTGAAAAAGAAGGGCCAAAAAGAACTTCAAGTTTCCTACTGCATATCCACAGCAACATGGCCATTGAATAAGAATAGCTAAATAGATCAACAGAACACAATAAAGTTTAGTAACAGACCCAAACCCATGTATGTGTTGAAATTGTACAAAGGCATAGAGATATTTCAAAGGGGAAAATATATTCTCTTCAAAAATGATCTGCTAATTGAATATCTTCATGGGAGGGGGGGATGAACCATGATCCTGATTTCACATCATAAGCGCCATTCCCCTCATCCTCACCCTGAAGAAAAATCCCAGTCCATCAGGGTAGCTCAAATAAATGGTTATTCCCATATTAAATTTAATTATAAAACTGGTAGAAGAAAACATATGAAAAATTATTATGATTGTGGAGTAGGCAAACATTTCCTAAGTCAGATAAGACATTAACCATTAAAAAATGAGACGTGATTTTCATTAAAATTAAAACTTTTTGATTTTTGAAAAAAAATTAAGACAATAAAATGGCATTCAACTAACAGGGAGAAGTTAATTGCAATACATAGTGAAGAGGAACTAAAAAGCCTCTTGATGAAAGTGAAAGAGGAGAGTGAAAAAGTTGGCTTAAAGCTCAACATTCAGAAAACGAAGATCATGGCATCCGGTCCCATCACTTCATGGCAAATAGATGGGGAAACAGTGGAGACAGTGTCAGACTTTATTTTCTGGGGCTCCAAAATCACTGTAGATGGTGATTGCAGCCATGAAATTAAAAGACGCTTACTCCTTGGAAGAAAAGTTATGACCAACCTAGATAGTGTATTCAAAAGCAGAAACATGACTTTGCCAACAAAGGTTCGTCTAGTCAAGGCTATGGTTTTTCCAGTAGTCATGTATGGATGTGAGAGTTGGACGGTGAAGAAAGCTGAGCGCTGAAGAACTGATGCTTTTGAACTGTGGTTATGGAGAACTCTTGAGAGTCCCTTGGACTGCAAGGAGATCCAACCAGTCCATTCTGAAGGAGATCAGCCCTGGGATTTCTTTGGAAGGAGTGATGCTAAAGCTGAAACTCCAATACTTTGGCCACCTCATGTGAAGAGTTGACTCACTGGAAAAGACTCTGATGCTGGGAGGGATTGGGGGCAGGAGGAGAAGGGAACGACAGAGGATG
>NW_011482318.1:19732-20371 GCF_000754665.1 Bison bison bison
AAAATGACCTATAAGTGCTTAGAATAAGGTGTATTCTCTAGTTTTGAGAGGTGTGTTTGTTAAATCACCCCACTCAAATGTTCTAAATATTTAGTGACTGGCTTTGCTTGTTTTGCTCTATAGTTACTGAGACTGAAAAAAGGTGTTTCCAGTTACTGTTGCCGGGTAACAAAGTACTTCAAAATCTAGTCACTTACAGCAACCATTTTATTTTGCTTATGCAAATATATCAACATATATTTTTCTTTCAGCCCCAATTGTATTTCCTCACTTCCTTTCAATCCTCATTGACAGCATTGCCCAAGCCCTTTAGGCTTCTGCTAATAACCTCCTTCACCCCTTATAGCTTCTGCCTGTTATTTTGTTCCAAAAGCAATGTCATGTGTTTTAGGTGGCATCCCAAATTTGGGCCATTATGGATAAAGATGCTATGCATATGCATATACAAGTTGTTCTGAAAACAAACACTTCAGTTGTCTTCAGTAAATACTTAAGCTAAGCTAAGTCGCTTCAGTCGTGTCCAACTCTGTGTGACCCCATAGATGGCAACCCACCAGGCGCCCCCGTCCCTGGGATTCTCCAGGCAAGAACACTGGAGTGGGTTGCCATTTCCTTCTCCAATGCAGGAAAGTGAAAAAG
>NW_011482319.1:0-1485 GCF_000754665.1 Bison bison bison
TTTTTAAATTTTATTTTATTTTTAAACTTTACATAATTGTATTAGTTTTGCCAAATATCAAAATGAATCCATCACAGGTATACATGTGCTCCAACTCTCACATCCATACCTGGCTACTAGAAAAACCATAGCCTTGACTAGACTACTGTTAAGCCTAGTAAATACATGACAAAAGCCTTCCTACTTTAAGTCCAATCAAATCCGTTGATCATTTTCTACAGTTAATCTAATACTTCACTTTTCATGATATAAAAAACATATCCAAAAATCAGTTTTGGAAAAAAAAAATGTTTTCTGAGAGTAGTTCTCAGAGAAAAATACCAATGCTCATAGTTAGACACAAGTGGGAATTTCCTCTGTGACACTCTGTCTAATCATTTAGTTGCTGCTGCTGCTGCTGCTAAGTCGTTTCAGTCGTGTCCGACTCTTAGCGACCCTACAGACACCAGCCCACCGGGCTCCTCCATCCATGGGATTTTCCAGGCAAGAGTACTAGAGTGGGGTGCAGTACAGATCTACTATCTAGGTAATCATGATACATTTCCTATATTTCAGAAATACCATGACTAAATGCAGGATGATGTTTTAGCTTAAAAAAATGTTGGATTCATATGTAGATGTATAATTCTGTAGAAGCCCTTATGGATTTCTTATCACATTTTTAACAGTGGTTGGAAACAAAGAAAAGTGAATAATAAATTATTAGTATGAATTCATGTGAACATCAAAGTGTTTTTACTTTTTCTGGTTGGGACCCTAACTTTCTGGCTCTATTGAGTAACATTGGTCAACATATTCTGGAAATTAATAAGATCTTTCATAGAAAACCAAAACAAATCTCACCATGCTTTAATAGTATTTTAGTATCAGAATGACTTATTGCTAAATTTAATATTCAATTTTAAAAGGTATACATCAAAGAGTTTGGCAATATTTTTACTCATTTCATTGAAAGTTTGGTAAGAAATAGAACACATGCTTTAACTGTGAAGACTTAGGACATGTTTATTTATTTATCATCTGGACTTTCCATCTTATCTCTGACATGATGAGGCCAGTGTGAGAAAATAGGATGGCCAGAGAGCAAATGTAAAGATGGAGAAGGATAAAACATGCTGTGCACAGAGGCTTTCAGGAACCTCATTAATGAAGAACTGTGAGAGAACATGGCAAATGGTTGGGAAGAAAGTAATTTTATGTAACATACTGGTATATCTATAAAAAATAAGTTTTTTGACAAATACCATATGATATCACTTGCATTTGGAATCTAAAAAGATGATAAAAATGAACTTGCTTACAAAACAGAAACAGATTCACAAACCTAGAAAACAAACTTACATTTACCAAAGGGGAAGGGAGCAAGGGATAAATTAGGAGTTTGGGATTAGCAGATACAAATATTTTTAGTATATAAAATAGATAAACAGCAAGGTCTATTGTTGCACAGGGAATAACACTCAATATTTTGTAATAACCTATAAT
>NW_011482319.1:4185-6587 GCF_000754665.1 Bison bison bison
CAAATAGAACTGGCCCTGAATAATTCTCAAAATGTTAGAGACCTTTAGAAAGGTCTCATAATCTGAGTGTTTCTTCTGTGCAACACATATCATAAATGTTACTTGGAGGTAGCATATTACGTTTGCCCCATTTGTACCTTCTCTCACTGTTGTGGTAACAAAAACCTTTTAATGCATTTTAGCTGCAGATGTCCTCTTGCTTTTATTTCTCAAAAAGAACAGCTAAAAACCTGCCAGAGGCACTGCTTGCCGTGCAGGTTTGTTCTCTTATCATCCATTTTAGCTGATGTATCTGTACAACTTATATTTATGTACCATAGTTCATTCCATCCAGAAGGGATTTTGAGGAAATGCATGTTGTGTCAAGGGAACCAAGGACAAATTGGGCAAAAATGAGACTAATTTTATCATGCAGGGCATGTGGCAGCTGCAACAAGGAAAGGAGCCACCGCTGAACAGTTAGTTATAAAACTCCAAACCACTCCTTTTGGAGACAGTATTTTCACCTTACATTGAGAATGTACTGAAGGTGCCCTCTGCCCTTTAATAGCAGTTCCATGACTTTCTGATATGTTGCTTTGGCCCTGAAGAATCAAGCCACATAAAATTGAAATGCTCTATACTTAAGCAGCACCTTTCATCAAACAGCCTAAATTCCTCTTACAATCTCTGGTTCATTAACTCTCATAATACCTTCCTGAGGTGACATGTATAAACCCCATGCTTTGTAGATGGGGTAGCAGAAAAGTCAGAACACAGTTAACTGACGTACTCGGAATGTCACAGCATAAGTTTTTCCACAATGGCAATTGATTGTAGATCTCTGGGCTCTAAGGATGTAGACATAACATTCCAAAGAAGGTGTCCTGTGAACCTGAAATGTTACTGAAATGGCATGCATGCAACTACAGGGGGAAAAAGAAACACTGTTCTATATCAACAACATGATATAAGGGAAACCTTTGACCATATGAATGATGTTGACATTATTGTATCTTGAACACAGTTTCTCAAGCAGAACCCCACGTCAATACAAGCAAAAGTATCATCATCAGTCTGATGAGGGCAAATGGGCAGAGGAGGCTAAGAGTGTGACAGGTCATGGCATGGGTGTTAAGTTAGACTACAAGCCCAGAGGCAGCATCTGGCACAGGTAGGAAAGTTTTAGAAAAGAGCCATTATCTTAAATCCCAAGAAGGGATTTAAGAACCAGTAGAAGCAGATTTTCATAAGAAACAAGAGATTAGATCATAAATAGGCTATATGTGTTCTGCCCTACCACGTGCATTGTTTAAATAATAATACCACACATGTGGTGGTTTGAATACTTTTGATCTCTGATGGCTTCACTGTCATAATCATCATCATCATCATCACCACCACTATCATTATGTTCCTCATTATTAGAGAAGAGAGAATCTTTATGATTCTCTTCGCCATGGTCTAGATAGTAGACTACACAACAATGAACCAAAGTAAGAAAATTCATCTCTCACTTTATGGTAATAGGACAAGAAGACACTGCCTCCTGCTGATCACCTAGAGGCTTTCCACTTCTCTCTGGAAGGTGCAGCAATATTCCCTTAGCACCAACTCTCTTTGGTGAAACATAAAAGGATAAATTTCTTTTCAAATTTATCTTCTAACTAGCAAGGATATAAGGTCTAAACTGGTAGCTGTGGCTAGGTTTTTTTGGAGAGAAAATTCTCTTACTGGAACCAAAAAAAGAATGGTGAAGCTGCCTTCACCTTTATAAAAAGCATATTCCCTTGTGTGTGCATGTGTGTGTGTGTATGTGTGTTGGTAGGGTGAAGAGAGAGAACAGAGAGAGGAGAATTAATCTCTTCATTAGTATTCCAAAACTGGCAGTACAGAAATTGTCCCTGAAGATATTGTCTCGTAGTGAGCACAAGAGTGTCTATCATATTTGTTACCCTCATTTATTTCACTTCATGTGTATGAGCTCTTTATCCTCATGCCAACACTGACTCCTCATTGGGTGTAAAGTCTATGAATATTTAGAGGTAAAACATTTCTCTGGGTCCAGGGTTTTATCTGGCACTGGGATAAGTGTACAATGATTTCACCAAATTGTTAAATTTTGTTTTATATTTTATGTGTGAAACTTTTCAAAAGGATAGAAGTGATGCTCATAGGGGACTGAAGCAGTTTATGCTGCTCCCTTTTTCTTGTATTATTTGGTTTGCATTCAGAAGGAATCATTTGGAAGTAATTTTTAAAAGTTAGGTCTCCAGTGCCAGGGCATTGCCTCTAGTGGAATTTGACATCTTAATAACGTTCTGGAATAGGTCCAAACTCAATCACTGTACCACATGATGCAAAGCCATTACACCTAGAATTCTTAGTGTGCTAAGTCGCTTCAGTCATGTCCAACTCTGTGC
>NW_011482319.1:6687-7710 GCF_000754665.1 Bison bison bison
CCAGGGATGGGGGAGCCTGGTGGACTGCAGTCTATGGGGTCGCACAGAGTCTGACACGACTGAAGCGACTTAGCAGCAGCAGTAGCAGCAGCAGCTGTATTCACAGCACCAGGCAGAAGTCTTTTAATGTTGAAACAGCCCATAATACCCCAAGAGCCCATGCTTTTCAGCTTATAAAACTTAGTAAACATGCAAGTCTAGAAGGATTCAGGTGTTCTTATTCACACAGCTGATTTACAGCAACTGGCTATAATGGAGAAAATATCATCTTGTAAGCCTTAGGGTATCTCTCAGTGGGGGGAAAAGCAAGTAGTCTTTTATTTCTGCTTTACTTATATTTACAAGGAGGGTAGGACTAAGTGAAGGAAAGAATGCAAGGGGTATGCACAGAGGGGGAAAAATGAAATACGATTCCCAGCTTTATCTGTTTTCAGACTGTTGATTTTTCTTTCATTATTCAGAAAAAATATATATTTTCCTCTGAACTTGTTAATATTTATGGTCTTTTCCCCTGGTTAGGAAAACCAGCTTTATTATGGAAAGTGAAAAGTGTCTACAGAAATTACAAACAAAACAAAGTGTATTCTAAATCCCTTACAGCTAATCTCATTATAAATGTGAATTTTTCTTCAATGATGACAGGCAAGAATATATTTGAAACATACTAATTTAAATGTTAATAAAGAAATGTCCCCAAAATCTGTGAACTCTAAGTACTTCAGCAGGACCCTTTGGGGAAGAATTATTGGTAGCAGCCAGTAAGAGACAGACGAGGTTGAAATCAAAGCTCTGTGGTTAGTCGCTGGGTCATGTCCGACTCTTGGTGACCCCATGGACTGCTACTGTGAGGTTCCTCTGTCCATGGGATTCTCCAGGCAAGACTACTGGAGTGGGTTGCCATTCCCTTCTCCAGGGGATTTTCCCAACCCAGGGATCAGACCCAGGTCTCCCACATTGCAGGCAGATTCTTGATCAACTGAGCCACCAGGGAAGCCCAAGAATACTGGAGAGGGTAGCCTATCC
>NW_011482319.1:8376-11049 GCF_000754665.1 Bison bison bison
AAGAAGAGGTAAAGGACAGACTTTTGGACTATGTAGGAGAAGGCGAGGGTGGGGTGATTTGAGATAATAGCATTGAAACATGTATATTATCACATGTAAAATAGATGATCAGTACAAGTTTGATACATGAAGCAGGACACTCAAAGCCAGTGCTCTGAGACAACCCAGAGGGATGGGGTGAAGAGGTGTGTGGGGGGGGTTCAGGATGGGGGAACACATGTATACCTGTGGCTGATTGATGTTGATATATGGACAAAAAACACCACAATGTTGTAAAGTAACTATCTTCCAATTGAAATTTAATTAAAAAAAAAAAAAAAAAAAACTTCTAAGAGCCCTGTCCTCATAAGGCTTACCTTCTAGTTGAGGAAACATAATATACAAACACACAAGATGATAGCAGATTGTGATAAGTGCTCTCAAGTAAATGAAAGAGGGCAATAGGCAAAGAAAAGCAGGGCTTGGAGTAGGAGCCAGAGGTAACCTGTAAACTGCAATGTGAAGAATGAGAAGGAGTAAGCTTGACAAAAACTGGAGGGAAACCATTCTGAGCAGAGGTAACTGCCCTGAGGCACAAGGAGTTGGTATTTTCAGGGACAATAAGGAAAGCCAGCATGTAGAATGAATTAGTGCTATAGTTCACAAGCACAGAACTGCATTTCAGATAGTTGTACCAAAGGACAGTATGGGAAGAATAGATGTTTCCCCCACAAGTTCATACTCAGACAGGAGTACCTCTCATTCTTCTTATTTTGAATTTCTCATCCCTAAATTGACTAGAACCATTTTGAACCAATTTATGACAGCTTATATTACTTTTTAAGGTGTAATGAACTTTAGTGGTTAGCTACCTGCAGTTTTGTATATTCTTTCCTTTCTTTTTGCCCTAAATTGACCTGTTTGAATATTCAAAAAGTCACTTTAAAATTTTTTTTCTAATGCTCTGAGACATGAGATATCTGCTCTCATTTTTTTCCCTACACAATCTAGACTTTTTCTTACCAAAGAAAAATTCACCTTTAATTTTCATTGCATGCAAACTGAAGAGTTTTTTTTCTTCTTCTTCTTCTTCTTCTTCTTCTTCTTCTTCTTCTTCTTCTTCTTCTTCTTCTTCTTCTTCTTCTTCTTCTTCTCTTTTTTAGCTTGTTCTTATCCCTCTAACTATCCTATGGCCACTAGAGTGACCTCAACATAGGAAGAGTTGGTATAGTGTGCTTGGGTTTTTGAGGAGTTCAAAAGGACGCCATGCCTCTGAAACAGTTTTTCCCATTAGCCCAAAGGTTTGAATAAAATGTTTGCCTTTGTGACTTCTTTGGAGTAAATGATTGAAGATTCTTACTTGCAAACTTAGAAGAATAACCATTAACTCTTAGAAAAAGCCATTTCTGAGGGATCAGCCACTGAAGAAATTATGAAAAAGGAATTGAACAACTGGCGATGGGAAATCAGAATTATATTTCTGCAATCACCCCTTTACTTATTCTGTGAATCTCCACAACTTCTGCAGAGGTATATTGATTGATAGTAGGTTTCTGGATTCATACATATCTGTATCCTGTATGTACTAGGATTCAGACATACACAGAATCCTGGTACCACTACTGACTAGCTGGGCAAATCATGTAACTTCTATGATCTTCATTTTCCTTATCTGTAAAATGAAGAAAACAACTGTACTTAAATCATAAGGCTATTGAGATAATCAAATGAAATAATATAGGTAACATATTTGGTCCAAAGTTAGCCCACAATGCAGTCACTATAACTGGTAAACTTTCTGAACTTTTTATTCCTATCTGTAAAAAGTGAACAAGATTTCCACAAATCACATGGGTACTGAGCTTTATAAGCCTGTGTTTGTAAATATGAATAGACTAGTTTAGAGATGGATACATAGAGAAGCAGAAAGTAATCACTGTAGATGAAACAGTGCTATACCATCTAGCTCCCTTTTGTAACTGAAGAACCTATTTCTCCAGGTTTTGAGAGAACTGACAGCAGATAGCTTTCAACTTTCAGCTCTTTCTGGAATTGCCTTGGTGGTGTCCAGTTTGTATCCTCTGCCCCTGCCCAGAATGGAGAGGAAAATAGAAGTCTGGTCGTTTTGTCCAAAGTGACATAACTTAAAAGAGTTATTTAATTTTAAAATCCCCATTGGTCAGCTGAAGACTTCCCTGAGACTGCATCATAGCACAACTTCTCCTTCCCAAATTTACTTTCTTCCGTACCCTTTCTCATGTGGAGATCTCAAGAGCACTCTCCTATATTCTAATTTCTGTCTCAGAGTCTTCTTCATAGGAACCTGATCATGTTCCCTAACCCATCAAAAATTCCTCCTTTGGTCCTAGGGGTTGCCACTTCACTTTTGGTTTGAGATTAGTTACTATGTCAAATTTATTTCCAAATATCTCAGTTTGATCATATTTTTAGCTTGTATTCATTCATATAAATACAATCATTTTTGAAGTAACCTCCTGACAGTAAATTAAATCAGAGACACAAAACACACAGACCCATATACACACAAATGTAGCTCAGTGAAGTATTAGGAGGCAGACATCTTTGTAACCATAATGTAGATAAACAGATAAAATTTTATCAGTCATTCAGAAGCCACTCCATTATGTCTCATCCTAATCACAACCTTCCTCCATACCAACGAACTACAAAAGT
>NW_011482319.1:11149-13242 GCF_000754665.1 Bison bison bison
GAAAGATGGATAAACTGGAGTTTAGTAAAAAAGAAAGTTATTTTTAACGGTGGACTCATCTTGAAACCCGGATGCTTACGGGGTTTATTCCATCACTCACTCAGGTTTGCTTGCCTCCTGACTTTCTGAGAAAGCTTCAAGTGATTGTCTGAAAGGGACAGGAGAGCCAAGTATCAACAAAAGAAAAGCAATGGCAGAAATTTTTACTCCTCACCTATCTGGTCTAGTGTTGGCAGATATTCCTGTAATTCTCATCTTTAGAGGATAGTTGCCAGATGACTCATCAACAATGAATTGACTCAAATTTAAGAAAATGGTACCCTAGTTTTTCATAGACTTAGGAATTTGGATTCAGGACAAAAGTATTTGGAATGAAAAATTGATAGATGTGAAGTGGAAAAGAGGAGCTAATAAACCACTGAAGTCTTACACTCTCTTTGTTATATCCGATTCTTCCCTTTTCTGAATCCTATTCTATATTCTATTCTCACCATCAGACATTTTATAATGTCTTTCCTGAAGTGGTTGGACTTCAGCAGATTGGTGCTATCATTTCTTTACCAAAGGAGATTGCTAATGAGTTGCATATTTTTTTCAGCTGACACTTAATGATTCATTTTCAGATAATCAGTTGCTAACGCCCCAGCAGCAGAGCCTAAAATCCTGACTTGGCCCTGTGCTCAGTGTGACACACTGGCTGTGCTTCATTAAGGAGCCGAGATACCTCCAAATGCAGCGTGGGATTGCAGAGTCTACAGAACAAAGGAACCCACAGAAACATATCTAGTCTCTGGTTACTTAAGAAATTATACAAGGACATCCCTTTGATGCCTATTTCTTCCTCAAAGTTCATGTCTATAAGATGAGCCTTTAGATGACACTGCTGGTGAGTTGAAAAGCTCTGTGAGTTGTCTGTAGTAAGCAGTATCCTGGAGGAAGTGCAATGTTGCTCTTTATAAATAACCAGAGCACTTCCATCCTAAGGAGCACAGCAAATTGGAATTCACTGAACAATCGAAACCTCCAGATTCCACAAGTCACATATATTTAGATTTCTAGATTTGATTCTGAAGTTCTAGAATTATTTTTATCCTACTTTATCTATCCAGTTTACTCATTTATTTAGTTTTTTAGTTAGTTAATTACTTGCTGTAAACTGAAAGGACTATTTCTTTACGAAGTTCTTTCTACCACTGGATGATGCATGCTTTCTGGCAACCACAGTAATCGGGTGTCTATTCCAATTGACGGAAGATTTTTCAGGGGAAGTAGATTTCCTAGGCATTCTAGGTGTTTCATTTTAAATAGGCTGCCATGAAATAGAGCTTGATCTGCAGCAGCACACTGGGTACTATGCCCTTAGGCATCCAGATGGTCTTTGGATGTTGCTAACGTCAAGCTGATTTGAATAAGTGTTCTAGAAAAACTGACAAGCAAAATACTCAAGGCCAGACATGCAAACTTAATGCCTGTATACTTGTCCACTCCCACCAAGATTCTCCATAAGGAATAGAAGAGGCAAGATTACTTTCTTTGTCTCTGTGCTTGTGTGTATGTGTGTTCATGTTAGCCCATTAAATGATTTCTTAGAAAGTTATGAGATAAAAAGAAATAAAAATATATCCAAAGTGATGACACTTTAAAGAGGAGAATTTTCACTTTACACAAAATGAGAATTTTAAATCATTTATTCACTCATTCATTCACTTCAAAAATATATGTGTTATGACAGACACTGTGTTAGATACAGGGACTATGTTTGTGACTGGTCATATACCCCGAGGAACCAGAATTGAAAGAGACACTCATGTCCCAATGTTCATTGCAGCACTATTTACAATAGCTGGGTATGGAAGCAACCTAGATATCCATCGACAGACAAATGGATGAGGAAGTTGTAGTACATATACATAATGGAATATTACTCAGCTGTAAGAAGGAATGCATTTGAGTCAGTTCTAATGGGGTGGATGAACATGGAGCTTATTATACAGAGTGAAATGAACCAGAAAGATAAAGATAAATATTGTAATCTAATGCATATATACAGAATTAGGAAAATGGTACCAACAATCCTACATATAGAGCAGCAA
>NW_011482319.1:15607-15947 GCF_000754665.1 Bison bison bison
GATGTGTTGGTTTCAAGTATACAACAAAGTGGTTTTTATATGCATATATATATTTTTTTTCAGATTCTTTTCCATTATAGGTTACTACAAGATATGGACTATAGCTGTCTATGTTATATAGTGGATCCTTATTTCTTATTTATTTAATATATAGTAGAATGTATATGTTAATCCCAAACTTCTTACCCCTGCTATCACTTTTGGTTACCATAAGTTTGTTTTCTGTGAATTTATTTATGTTTTGTCAGTAAATTCATTTATATCATTTTTTAGAATCCACATATAAGTGCTATCACATGATGTCTGTCTTTCTGTGTCTGATTTACTTCACTTAATATAA
>NW_011482319.1:16047-16649 GCF_000754665.1 Bison bison bison
ATGAACTGGTTAGCTATCATGTTATTGAGGTTATTGGTTATTTTGTATTAATACCATTATGCAATCTTGAATTTAAATCTATTTGATAGATTTTATATCATTTTAATTTTTATTCCTACCAAAGCTCAACTTGTCCCATATCTGTCTGGTGAGAGCCCTTATTTTGCTCCTGAATCCAGTTTGACAAGTAGTTTTTTTTTTTTTTTTTAATAGATTCCTTGCTATATGAAATAATCCCACATTATAATCACACATTATAAGCTTATCATGTGTCTCTTCAACCCCAGACCTTTTCTCTGTGGAGAAATGTAATCAGCTTGTTTAAGTGGAAAATGGTATTTCAAATACCATTACCATAGGGCTAACGATTGTTTCTAGTCATTTCAATAGACAGAAATAGGCTGATTCATGTTGATGTATGGCAAAAACCATGATGATATTATACAGTAATTACCCTTCAATTAAAATAAATATATTAGTTTAAAAAAAAATAGAAAACTACATATACAATGTATGTGAATTACATATAAAATTATAATCATGCATATTATATGTTTAAATAGAGAGTATATATGTTATATAAAATTATATAATAAGCTCAT
>NW_011482320.1:0-1826 GCF_000754665.1 Bison bison bison
TGATCCAGCAAACTTTCTGATACAGCTGGAGAGACACTACTGAATATTCACTGAATTAATGAATTAATTTGTGAAAGTGGCACTAACAGAGAAAAGATTCTGTTTCCAAACTGTAGTGCTTCCAGTAGGCACCATCTGTGTGAGAACCATGGACCTATCAGCGCCATGCAAACTCTGCTAGTCAGTGTGGCCAGATGTCTGACTTGTTTTCTGTGGAAATCTCATAGGCTAGCACTCGGCTTACTACCCAGCCTGACTTAGGGTGGCATTTCTGGAACTCAGGCCTTCGTCATCTAAATAGACTTTGCTTTAGCTGTGCAGAACATGCAGTACTTTATGTATTTTCTTTCAATAAAATTGTATCTTTGAGAATAAAAGGTAATCATATAATCAAACGTGAGTGCAAAAGAAGGTAATGAGCTAGTTGGAGGAAATTGGAGACTACCATGGAATAATAGTACACACAAAGATTGGCACCAAGCTAGGCTCTTCCTGGATCTTCTGTAGTTGAATCCTAATAAAAACCCTCAAGAGGTAATATTGTCATTCCCATTTCACAAGGGAGAATATTGAGACCATGGACATTCTGTGAGTTGCCTGTGGTCTGGCAGTAGATAGCCCAATGAGAGCCCAGTTCAGGGCTCATTGGTGATAACACCTCAGAGCAAGTTCAGCATAGACAGTTGCTGTTGCTGTTTAGTCACTAAATCATGTCTGAATGACCAAATGGACTATAGCCCACTAGACTCCTTGTCCATGGGATTTCCCAGGCAAGAATACTGGAGTGGGCTGCCATTTCCTTCTCCAGGCGATCTTCTGGGCCCTGGGATTGAACCCGCATCTCCTGCATTAGCAAGTGGGTTCTTTACCACTGAGCCACCAGGGAAGCCCACAGCATAGGCAGATCCCCCAACACACTTAATCTGCTCCCAGCAGTCCTGTTTGGTTCCCTTCCTTTTTTCACTGATCCGCTCTCCAAAGCTTCATCCCAGCTCATATCACTTGCAGAAGTGCTTCATCCCAGAGATTTCGCCCCAGCTCCTTTGATCAAATGTTGGTATATTCAACACTGACCCCTGCTGTGGCAGATGGAAGGTGACTGTTTTGAGTCCTTGCGAAGGAACAAAGTAACTGTTATTTATACTTCTTCATGACTTTTGATGATTGTGTATGCTGGGGAGGGTCCTTTGCTGCAGAGCTAGTTTCCTTGTGTGAGAATCGTGTTCTTGGCAGGATGCCCTTTCCTTCCACAAAGACTTCAAACTGGCCCAGGATGGAAGGTCAGGATCTTACTGATCAGTGCTACTGTGTACCCACAGGCCCAAGCACCGCACCATGAGACCGGTTCCCTCAGAAGCAACACAGATCTCTCAGGGTTACCAAGCTGTTCTGCACATTTCACAGGCTCCTTTGATAAAGACAACAAGTGAGATTTGGAATCAAAATTGGGATCAGGAAAATGACCACAGTCTTCCAGGACTTCAGTAAAATCTGCCTGTTCTGGGATGATGCACATTAGTGAGCAGCATGGTAGAGGGGCTCTGACCATGGGTTCTGAGCCAGGCATCATTCTCTTGAATTAGAGATTAGTGGACAATGGCTTCCCCCTTTTTTTCCCCATCTTCTCGGGTATTTATTTCAGGGCACATTTGAAAATCAGTGGTTTTGTTAGCAGTTTTCATAAAATAGAAGATCTCCTAGCAGAGGACACCAATTAGACTCTTATTTTCTAAACTTCATTTTAACGTTGATCAGATTGCTTTTGGTACCAGCCTACACCTCACAGGAAAGCTCCTTGACTTGTTGCTTTGGATGAATCTTCTGAT
>NW_011482320.1:4654-6419 GCF_000754665.1 Bison bison bison
AGAAATAGATTTTTTTATTAGGAATTGGCTCACATATTTATAGAGGCTGACAAGAGCCCAAGATATGCTTTCAGCAACGTGGAGACCTAGGAAAGCTGATGGTACAGTTCGTCTGAGTCCAAAGGCTGAGAACCAGGAGAGCCAGTAGTGTAAGTTCTAATCCAAAAGTGCTGAGATTGAGCCTTATGAGCTTGTTCAGTTCAAGTCCACAGGCAGGAAAAGACCAGAGTCCCACCTCAAGCAGTCAGACTTGATTCCCTCCTCCTCGAAGGAAGCTCAGCTTTTTTTGTTCTATTCAGGCTTTCAACTGTTTGGTATGGGACATCCCCATTAGAGGGCAACCTGCTTTACTCAGTCCACTTATTCCAGTGCTGATCTTATCTAAAACTCCCTCACAGACACACTCATAATAATGGTTGACCTACTGTCTGGGCACTTTCTGTGGCCCAATCACATTGACGCAAAATATTGCACATTAGTCCAGGCATCTTGACACAGTCCATAGGTTATCATTTATTTTAAAATTCCTATTCTTTGTTAATTAACTGCTTAGTTTCCCAGCTTCCTTGTCTGTGGATAAGTTCCCTTTGTTAGTTTTATTGTAACTAATTACCTTTAAGAGTATATGTGTTAAAGGGAAACACTGATCAGGAAGCAGTGTACATTCTATATGGTAAAGGAGAATATTGCATCATGTAGCATGCAGATTTAATAATACCTAATATTTATGAAATAGTTACCATATAGCACATCCTTTTGTATGTTTTTAAAGTGCTTTACCTCGTTTGTTCAGCAAAATCCCATGAGATACATGCCATTGTTATTCCCATTTCCATATGAAGAAACTGGGGCACAGAAGTAATTTGCTGCAGATGTCAACTGTTAAGTGGCAGGCCCAGGGTTGGAATCTATGGCTTCAGAACCAATGTCCATAACTAGTTAGTGTGAGCATATAATTTATCATCCACACCAGAATGAGAGCACTATGAAAAATTATACCTCAGTGGGCATAAAACAGAAGACTTACATGTGTGAAGATGCTGTTCACTCTATTAGTGAAAATCCTTTGGGTTGCAAGGAGCAGAAAATTATTTTCTAGGTTGGCTCAATGGAAAAGGAAGTTCATGATCTCAGAGCATTTGTAATATCTGCATCACTTTCCCTCCCTCTGGTAGATTACTCCTGTCAAAATAAAAATTGATTTATTATTATTATTTAAAAAACAAACAGAAAAAAACCTTCTTTTTGCCTCCCTATTTCTTACTCCCTATGGGGACATTTCTCCTCCCCTTGGTAGCCTACTTCACATAGCGAGGGTCTATACTCACTGTCTCCAGTTTCCTATCCTTCCATTCTGTCTTAATCTCACTGTGATTGAGTGAGGACATCTTCACCTGAGCTGAAACTGTTCTAATCAATGTAATAATGACATCAATATTTCTAAGTCAGTGGCTATGTCACAGTTCCTTGTGTATTCTGTCTATAATTTTGGGCCAAGTCAATCACTCCTTCCACCTGGAACTACTTTCTCCCCTGGTGTATTATTTAGCATTCTCTGGAGATATGGAAACAATAGGATATATATATAGGAAGAGATTCTTTAAAGGAATTGACTTACGCAATTGTGGAGACAGAGAATTCCCCCAATCTGGTGTCTGCAAGCTGGAGTCCCAGAGAGGCTTGGTGGCTTAATTCATTTCAACTCCAACAGCCTGAGAACCAAGAGAACTAATGAGGTAGATTCTAGTCAGGGTCTGAAGACCTG
>NW_011482320.1:6519-7087 GCF_000754665.1 Bison bison bison
AGTGGGTAGCCTTTCTCTTCTCCAGGGGATCTTCCCAACCCAGGGATCGAACCCAGGTCTCCTGCATTGTGGGCTGATTATTTACCAGCTGAGCCACCAGAGAAGCCCAGGAATACTGGAATGGGTAGCCTATCCCTTCTCCAGCGGGTCTTCCTGTCCCAGGAATCAAACTGGGGTCTCCTGCATTGCAGGTGGATTCTTTACCAACAGGCTATCAGGGAAGCTTAAGCAAATGATGGTATATCAAAACCTTTTACTTCAAATCTCTCTTGCTTTCCTCTGCTGCAAGCAAGAGGAAACTCTCTGCTTTTAAAGGACTCCTGTTATTAGGTTAGGCCCCTTTGGATAATTCAGGATAATCTCCCAATTAAGGTCAGTGGATTAGTAACCTCAGTTATAACTGCACAATCCGACTAACCATGCAGATATAACACAAATGTGTGTGTGATTCCTCCTCTAATTCACAGTACCTGGGATTATGGTGAGATATCTTGGGAGACCAGTTTTAGAATTCTGCCTACCATAGCCTTTAATAACCATCAGATAATTATTTATTAAAACCCTGTTT
>NW_011482320.1:7187-8124 GCF_000754665.1 Bison bison bison
AATCCTGTGATCATACTATAGCTCTTCACTGAGTTCCATCATGTCATTATGTAGTTTTATTTGCACCAGTGACTTGTGTATTAGTCAGGGTTCCAGAGGAACAGAGCCACTAGGATATTTTGAGAGAGAGAGAATAATTTTTTTATTAGGAACTGGCTCACATGTTTATAGAGGCTGACAAGATCCCAAAATATGCATTTGGCAAGGTGGAGACCTAGAAGAGCTGATGGTACAGTTCATCTGAGTCCAAAGGGCTGAGAACCAGGAGAGCCAGTAGTGTTAAGTTCTAATCTAAAAGTGCTGAGATCGAGCCTCAAGAAGATGTGCTTTTTCAGTTCACAGGCAGGAGAAGACCAGAGTCCCACCTCAAGCAGTCAGACTTGATTCCCTCCTCCTTGAAGGAAGCTCAGCTATTTTTGTTCTATTCAAGGAAGGTTTTAACTTGGTTTGGGACATCCCCTTAGAGGGCAACCTGCTTTACTCAGTCCACTTATTCCAGTGCTGATCTTATCTAAAACTCCCTCACAGACACACTCATAATAATGGTTGACCTACTGTCTGGGCACTTTCTGTGGCCCAATCACGTTGATGCAAAATATTACACATCAGTCCAGGTATATTGACACAGTCCATAGGTTATCATTTATTTTAAAATTCCTATTCTGTTTTAATTTAACTGCTTGGTTTCTCAGCTTCCTTGCCTATAAGAGGGAGCTGTGGATAAGTTCACTTTGTTAGTTGCATTTTAACCGATTACCTTTAAGGTATATGTGTGAAAGGGAAACACTGATCAGGAAGCAGTGTGCAGTCTATATGGTAAAGGAGAATTTTGCATCATGTAGCATGCAGATTTAATAATACCTAATATTTGTGAGCATTCTTTGGCATTGCCTTTCTTTGGGATTGGAATGAAAACTGACCTTTTCCAGTCCTGTGG
>NW_011482320.1:8574-9978 GCF_000754665.1 Bison bison bison
CAGCATTTCATGTGATATACTCTGCATATAAGTTAAATAAACAGGGTGACAATGTAAAGACTTGTCCTACTCCTTTTCCAGTTTTGAACCAGTCAGTCCTGGCATGTAAAGTTCTAACTGTTGCTTCCTGACCCACATACAGGTTTCTCAGTAGATAGGTCAGGTGGTCTGGTATTCCCAACTCTTTAAGTAATTTCCATAGTTTTTCATGATCCACACAGTCAAAGGCTTTAGCATAGTCAATGAAGCAGAAGTAGATGATTTTCTTGAATTTCCTTGCTTTCTCTATGATCCAGCAAATGTTGTCAATTTGATCTCTGGTTCCTCTGCCTTTTCTACCCCTTGCTTGTACATCTGAAAGTTTTCAGTTCACATACTGCTGAAGACTAACTTGTAGACTTTGAGAATTACCTTATTAGCATGGAAAATGAGTGTAATTGTGCATTAGTTTGAGCATTCTTTCTAACCCCCTTCTGTTATCTGTGTCAGAAATCTCTTTCTGACACAGATTTCTCTATCTCTTTTATACTTTGATAAAACTTTATTACACAAAAGCTCTGAGTTATCAAACATCATCACTGGCCCCGGATTGAATTCTTCTCCTCCGGAGGCCAAGAATCCTGGCATCTTTTGTGGTTTAGCAGTAACCTTTCATCTTGGGGCCTCATCCAGGATTCTTCAGGACAAGTAAGGATGCTTGGAGCTCTAGTTCTTTGTTCTCCTAATGAACATGCTTTCTGCTGTACTTTACTAACTCTACAGTGTGCTTGTGTGAATGAATGACATGCCCTGTGTGAAGCAAGTGAGGATCCCTGCTCTGCAGTTCCACAATTCCACAGTGACCTCATATGGCTCATGGCAGAAACCCTGTCAGGGGTTTATACCAACCTGCCAATGGACTTCCCTGGTGGCTCAGACGGTAAAGCGTCTGCCTACAATGTGGGAGACCCGGTTTCAATCCCTGGGTTGGGAACATCTCCTAGAAAGGAAATGACAACCCACTCTAGTATTTTTGCCTGGAAAACCCCATGGATGGAGGAGCCTGATAGGCTATAGTCCATGGTGTTGCAAAGAGCTGGACACAGCTGAATGACTTCACTTTCACTTGCTTTCACTTTGAGCATTCTTTAGCACTGCCCTCCTTTGAGATTGGAATGGAAACTGACATTTTCTGTCCTGCAGCCACTGCTGGGTTTTCCAAATTTCCTGGCATATTGAGTGCAGCATTTTATGAGCATCATCTTTTAGGATTTGAAATAGCTTAACTGGCATTCCATCACCTGCACTAGCTTTGTTTTTAGTGATGCTTCCTGAGGCCCACTTGACTTTACACTCCAAGATGTCTGGCTTTAGGTGAGTGACCACACCATCATTGAAAACCTGGTCATTAAAACCTTTTTCATA
>NW_011482320.1:10078-12173 GCF_000754665.1 Bison bison bison
AACTGAATATTTGTGAAATAGTTACTATATTTAGCACACTCTTTTGTACGTTTTTTAAAATGCTTTACCTCCTTTGTTCAGCAAAATCCCATGAGATACATGCCATTGTTAGTCCCATTTCCATATGAAAAAACTGAAGCACGCAAGTAGTTTGTCCCAGATGACAGCTGGTAAGTAGTAGGTCCCAGGGTTTTCATCTATGGCTTCAGAACCAATGTCCTGAACTCATTAGTGTGAACATTGAATTTATCATCCACACCAGAATGAGAGCACCATTGAAAATTATACCTCAGTGGGCATAAAATGGAAAAGACTTAGATGTATGAAGACATTGCTCACTCTGCTAGTGAAAATCCTCTGCGTTGCAAGCAGCAGAAAATTCTTTTCTAGATTTTCTCAATGGAAAAGGAAGTTCATGATCTCAGAGGTTTTATAACATCATCACTGTCCCTCCCTTTGCTACATTATTCCTGTCAACATAAAAATTTATTATTATTATTATTATTTTAAAAAACAAAAACCCAAAACAGAAAAAAACCTTTTTTCCTCCCTCCTTCTTACCTGCTATGGGGACATTTCTTCTCCCCTTGGTAGCCGACCTCCCTAAGGAGGGTCTACACTCACTGTCTCCAGTTACCCCTACTCCCATTCTGTCTTAATCTCACTGTGATTGAATGTGGACACCTTCACCTGAACTGAAACTGCTCTAATCAACATAATAATCACACAATATTTCTAAATCAAGGTCTGTGTCGCAGACCCTCCTTACATGACCTGTCTATAATTTGGGGCCGAGTCAATCACTCCTTCCACCTGGGACTACCTTCTCCCCTGGTGTATTATTTAGCATTCTCTGGAGACATGGAAACAATAGGATATATATACAGGAAGAGATTTCTTTAAAGGAATTGGCTTATGCAGTTGTGGAGGCAGAGAAGTCCCCCTATCTGGTGTCTGCAAGTTGGAGTCCCAGAGAAGCTTGGTGGCTTAATTCATTTCAACTCCAGCAGCCTGAGAACCAAGAGAACTCATGATGTAGATTCCAGTCAGGGTCTGAAGACCTGAGAAACTAGCACCAAGAACAGTAGAAGATCAATGTCCCAGTTCATTCAGTCAGGCAGGAGAGGCCCAGATTTTCCTTCCTCCACCTTTTTGTTCTTTCAGGACTGTTTGCCCTCGCACTGGTAAGGGCAAACTTCTTTTCTAGGGCCACAGATTCAGATGTTAATTTCACCCAGAAATAGCCTTACAGACACACCCAGAAATGATGTTTAGCCAAATATTTGGATACCCCATGATCCAGTCAAGTTGACGCATACACACCTGGGTTCCAGGACAACACTTCCCTAGTTGTTCCCTGATGTCATGTAACTGTAGCTGCTCAGTCTCCTTGGCTGGTTCTCCTCCTTTCCTTGTGTTCTCTCCATATTGACAAACCTCAGAACTGAATCCTTATCCTCTTCTTCTCTACCTACACTCATTCCTTTCATGATCTCATCCAGGACCATGGCTTTCTATTGCCATCTATACCCTCTTCTCTCCCCAGCTTTGATGTCCAACTTAGGCTCCAGAGTCTGTTGTCACTGTCCACCTGGAAGCACAAATGGATATCCAATAGACATTACATTTCAATCATGTAAAAAATGAACTTATTTCGTGTCAATCGACCGACCTCTGTTGTTTGTCATCTCAGTTAATATTATACTTCTAGATACTCACTTAAAAATTTTGGGGTCAGGGGAGTCTCTGCAGGTCCAGTGGCTAAGAGACTGTGTTTTTAATGCAGGGGACCTGGGTTCGATCCCTGATCAGGGAACTAGATCCCACATGCCACAACTAAGAGTTTGTGTGCCCCAACTAAGGATCCCACAGGTTGTACCAAAGATTGAAAATCCTGCATGCTCCAACTAATTCCTAGTGCAGCCAAATAAATAAATAAACATTAAAAAATATTGGGGTCAGTCTTACCACTACATCCATCCAAAAATCCAGTTGCTTCTCAACCTAGATGCCCATCAGCAGATGAATGGATAAGAAAGCTGTGGTACATATACACAATGGAGTATTACTCAGCCATTAAAAAGAATACATTTGA
>NW_011482320.1:12273-13364 GCF_000754665.1 Bison bison bison
TTTCATATAGTTATTCTGTGTATTCTTGCCACCTCTTCTTAATCTCTTCTGCCTGTTAGGTTCTTACCGTTTCTATCCTTTATTATGCCCATCCTTGCATGAAATCTTCCCTTGATATCTCCAGTTTTCTTGAAGAAACCTCTAGTTTTTCCCACTCTATTGTTTTCCTCTACTTCTTTGCATTCTTCATTTAAGAAGTCCTTCTTATCTCCCCTTGCTGTTCTCTAGAACTCTACGTTCAGTTGGTTATCTTTCCCTTTATCCCTTGCTTTCCACTTCTATTCTTTCCTTGACAATTTATAAAGCCTGCTCAACTTGCTCTAATCTGCTTTCCATAGCAGTATAATATTCCTACTTACAGTGTAATTCAGTGATTTATTTATTGTTTATACAGGTACCCCAAAATATGAGTTCTGTGAAGGCAGAGACAGATGTACATTTTGTTTACTTTAGTATCTTCAGGGTCAACAGTAGTGCCTGGCAGGTAGCTGTTAGTCATTACATATTTGGTCTAATTGCCAAGTAGACTGGAAGTGCAAAGTAGGGTGGGTTCTAGACATGGAGAAGTCCAGTTCAGGGGTGTCATTAAGGGTTCAGATTCTTTCCCTCTTTTCTTATCCACCTCAGTGTCCTCCATCATTCTGGTACCCAGATGTCTGTAGCAATACAGAGCTCATATCTAGAAATGGTAATATTTAGGGAAAATGGAAAATATCTTCCAGTGTTCCTTTTCCAAGAGCAAGAAAACTGTGACATAATACTTTCTACCCCCATCATCCCAAGAATATGAGACTGAATCTGGTCACATGACCAACCCCAAATCAGTGATTGTCAGTGATACTGGATGCATCATAACTGGCTTAGATGAACATGAGATGATGAGGATTTTATCACCATGTCCCCTGAAAAACATCCATATACTGTTATGATGAGAGAGTGTGTGTGTGTGTGTTTGTGTGTATGTGATTGATAGGGGGGGGTGGAATTCTGATATGTAGTGGTTTCAGATCATGAAGAAGTAGATTACGGTAATTCAGGAGGCAGGAGATGGGGGAAGAGTTGACATTTTGCCTAGAAACTCCTGGTCTGCT
>NW_011482320.1:15450-15816 GCF_000754665.1 Bison bison bison
CTGAGAACAAAGACATCCTTTGGGGTAAGCACTGTACAATTATGAAAATCAAGAAATTAATGTCAACACAGTACTATTCTGTATCTTTTTACAGATCTTATTCAAACATGGCAATTATCTCAACAGTGTCATTTATATTGGGTTGATGAACAAGTAATTATGGTTTTGGACTGTGAATTATAAATCATTGTAACTAGGCTTAAACACATCTTTATTAATCAAAATAGGAACCATTACAATCAACACATTTTTGCCAATGAGAACTAAATTTGTTTATTCCTGAAGCATAAAAATCCATATTTCTGGATTTGTCTAGCTCTTGGAAAGCATTTTCTGCCTCCTGCTGATTGTGAAAGCATTTTCCCT
>NW_011482321.1:0-593 GCF_000754665.1 Bison bison bison
CATCCGCAGTGACTTTCAGGTTTGTTTCTCTAGCTGTGTTACCTGCATAGAAGCACTTCTTGGCCTTGTGCTGATCACAGGGAATAGTAAAGTCCTCTGTCTCGATCTCAAACTTGTGCCTAAGTAAAGATGCTCATATCCCATTTACATGTATCTCAAGCAGTAGGACATAAGGTATGCAGTGTTGTTCTTTAGTTCTTTATTAAGTAGCCATCCAGATTATTTTATTTCCAATTTATCATCATACATGTTTTTGCTGTTCAAGAATGAAACTGTGGTAGTATTTACTGAGAAACTAATTCTAAGCATCACACAGATAATAGAGTTCATACTTCGTTTTTGAGCATGCTAATTTCAGATACGTAATTCTGAGGTATATATTGTATGTATTACCAATAGGTAACCCCTGTATAACTCTGTTCTCTAATAGTTAAATATCTTTATTCTTCAGGATCGCCCAACACTTGATGAAGAGACTGTAAGTCAAAACATGTAGCCTCTAGGGGGAGCTCAAGTCTTCTCTCTCCTCCCTCTATCCTCTGGGGAAGATGAGGATGGGTGAAAGGCAAGGACATTATTGGACCCAAGTGTAG
>NW_011482321.1:948-1521 GCF_000754665.1 Bison bison bison
ACAACCAGGAGGTCTGACTTACCCCTTCATTAGTGATACAAGTAACCTGAACCAACACAATGATCCAACACGTAGTGTAGAAAATTCATCCTGAGAGAAAATACATGACATAAACAGAAATACAGTACTGTGTGTTTGCGCAAATGAGTCATAGAAAGTATATATTGAGTAAAGTTGCAAGTAATACAACTTTACTCTCTCTCTCGCTCTCTTTCTCTATATATATACACACACATATATATTTGCTCTCTCTATATATATATTTTAACCAAAGTGAATGCATATATTTAACCAGAATGTATATATTTTAACCAAAATGAATGCATGTGTCATGGAATCCAGTCCATGGCCTGGAGCTCAAAGCACTGAGACGCATAAGCATTTACTGAATCGGCTCTGCCGAATCAGTGAATCTTCAGGGATAGGAAGGTCACTTAGTGGGAAGAAGGACCTTCCAGGGAAAGAAGCAAAAGTTCTTTAGCTTCTCTGGGTCCCTATCTCAGTTTGCTGCTGCTGCTGCTAAGTCACTTCAGTCGTGTCCGACTCTGTGCGACCCCAGAGACAGCAGCCCAC
>NW_011482321.1:4760-5291 GCF_000754665.1 Bison bison bison
CATCTTTAGTTTAGGCATATCTTGTACCTGGTTGGCATTGCACAGTGGCAAGGCCCTTCAGAAAGAGCTTCCAGATGGTGACAGATGTATCACACATCACAGGGATACTGTCTTAGTAATACCTCCTAGCAGGCCTCCCTTCTTTATGAGTCCATTCCTTTGACTACACCCTCTTCATTGCTGTTGCCAAGATATTAGGTTTATGGCTTTAGGGGGGGATGAGCTCCACCCAGAACAAATAGATCCATGTCCTCTTCTGAGAGCAGGTGACAAGGTAGAGAGAAGGGAGTCAGGAAGAGCTGGACAAAGCAGTCAGGTGCCAGGGCTGGCTTCATATTGAGCAAGGGGAGAGTGAGACCCCAAATATAAGGAAATATAAGGAAGCCAGCAATAGAGGATTTTTGCTTCACTTCCTGTTCGGGTCCTGGGAGGAGACCCCCTCACTGCCGGCCCTGCACCATCATGGGGGTGTGGTCACAGCAGGAGATAAAGGTGACATCATGTGAGTAGGTAGAAAGATGGCTTTGGAGC
>NW_011482321.1:5391-6750 GCF_000754665.1 Bison bison bison
GTGTGGTCCTAGAGTGTAGCAGGGTAGAAGGCAAAAGCACTATGATGGGCCTCCATTAGGGGCAAGTGACCCCCACAATAGTGGCTTGGGATGGAGAAAGAAAAACCCCGAAGCAGATGAAGGGTGTAGCTGAGGGCTGAGAGGGGCTGTGGCAGCAGACAAAACAGAGAAGTCAAGAGAGCCTGCCAATGTAGGAGATGCAGATTCAATCCCTGGATCGGGAAGATCCCCTGGAGGAGGGCATGACAACCCACTCTAGTATTCTTGCCTTGAAATTCCATGGACAGAGAAGCCTGGTGGCCTACAGTCCATGGGTTGCAAAAGAGTCAGACACGACTGAACGAGTGCTAGCTGGCTGGCCTCCCCAAATCCCTACAACCGGGCTCCTCAAACTTCCCAACTGCCTATGTGGCACTGTCTTGGTTCTTAGAACTGTCTATTGAGACAGTACGTTTTCAGTCACCCTTGGCTTCTATCGGTCCTTGATCTGAAGCCCATCTCCCCTACTCAACAGGCTGACCAGGAAGTAGGGGCTCTCCTGGTCTCCATCTCTAGGTTTCAGAGTTGGGCATCTGGTGAAAGCTCGCCTTGGTCTCCCTGCAGTCCATCTTTCTGAGTTCCCAAACCCGAGCCCAGTCAGTATGACTGTGTGGGGCCAACACTCTTTAACCGTCTGCTTGCCACCCATTCCCCCTTTCTTCCTTGCTCACAGAAATTCAGTTTTGTTTGGGAGCAATGTGTCATCCCTGGGCATGGGATCATGATTAGTCTAAGCTAGTTATGACAATTTTCTTCTCTATTTTCCCAGACTCCCGGGAAGCTAGGGATATCACGTGACCCAATTCATCTGGTCAATAAAATTCTCTGTGTGTGAATGTGTGTGTGAGTGTGTGTCTGGGTGTGTGCATGCAAGGGTTGAGGGGATATGTATTCTTTCTGATAAAAAGAATAGACAAGTTTTACATGGCCCTCCCCCAACTTCTCCTTGTCTTCAATTTAGATTTGATGTCTGTGGTCCCCTCCCCCAACTCCACTAGTTCATTCATAGCTTCTGACCTAGGTATTTAGACTTGAACAAAACTGAGCCATCAATTTGCTTCCAGCCTGCTCCTTCTGCAGGTTCACAGTCCCTGATTTCAGCTTGCTTCCTGATTCGCACATGCTACCACTCCCCACCAACCCCCAACTATCAGTCATCAACTCTCATTCATTTGACCTCCTGACTGTCTCTTGAATCAGTTTCCTCTCCATCACCAGGCCACTACCCTGGTTCAGACCTTCATCCCACCTCACCTTGATTACTACACTGGTCTCCTAACTGCTGTCTTCCTTCCTTCTGAACTCTCCAATCAGACCCCC
>NW_011482321.1:9858-10707 GCF_000754665.1 Bison bison bison
AATTGAGATGGGTATACAATTTTTGAATTGATGGTTATTTCTCCTTGGTTTTTTGCCATTTTTTTTTCTCCTTTATTGACGCTGCTGCAAAATCTGCTGCTGTCATTCAGTTGTTTCTCATTCTAAATCATCTTCTTTTTCTCATGGACTATTTTGAGATTTTCTCTTTTTTACTTTTTATGGTACACCTAATTGTGGATCACTTTTCACTCACTCTCACAACTCCCTGTATTTTTGAATCTGAGGTTTCATGGATTTCATTAATTCTGAAAAGTTCTTTGTCATGAGTGTTTCTAATATAGCCATATCCCTCTTGTTTCTATTTCTAGAAACTTTATTAGATACATGTTGAACCTTCTCATTATATCCTCCATGTTCTCTAACCCTCTTGTGTGGTTCCCGTCACTTTATCCCACTATACATTATAGGTGTTTTCTTCCACTCCATCTTGGAGTTCATAAATTCTTTCAGCTATGTCTCTAATTCTGTTTGACTTATCTGTTGAACTTTTATTTTCATCTTTTTTATTTCCAGAAATTTTATTTGCTTCTTTTTCGAATATGCTTCCTTTTTATGTTAGCATAGTGTCACATCTTTTCATTATAACTTTTACATCTTTTACTGATTTAATTATTTTAAAAGTATTTACAGTCTCACTCAGTTGTTCTATTACCTCAAGTTCTTGGGATGCTTATAGGAATTTTCATTTGCTTATTTGTTTTTTCTGCTGCCTCTCCCTCACGGCAAATTATGTTCTCACATGGTTTGTAACGTGTTTTACTGTGAAGTCATCTTCAACGTGCTTTTTTTAGGAGCTTGGATTTCATTCTGGAATGTGGCAGCATTGCC
>NW_011482322.1:0-1539 GCF_000754665.1 Bison bison bison
TGGATTCTTAAGAGCCATGGGGAATGGGCTGCTCAGACTTTAAAAGGCTTGGAGCCGTGATTCTCAGGCTTGAGGGTCATAGACAACATCAAGGGCTGATACAACCCCCACCTCCAACCCACCAGGCTCTGCCTCCAAGATTCTGATTGGGTCTGTTGGGAGCAGGGGTCACGAATCTCTGTTCTCATTGTGAGGGTGGGGGGCAGAGGGCTCTTTGAGGGAAACAGAGGTTTTCCTCAACTCACAGCTTGAGATGCCACAGCAGCCACGCCGAAGGTTGGAAGGATGCAAAAATGAAATTCCACATCAACCACAACAAAGGAGCTTAAGGAAGATAAAATGATGGACTTGACTAAGCTGCTGCTATGCCAGGAGCCCTGGGGACCTCAGTTTTGTTGCTCATGCTGAAGAGATGGTGGATAGCCAATGAGGAGCATAAAAACAATTGCAGGGGACAGTACGAGTGGTGTCAGGAAGGCTAAAGAGCGAACTGAGGCTGAAACCATGCCAGGGCATCCACAAGGACTTTCTAAGTTAAATTCTGGGTAGGAGGGTAAAGAGAAAAAGATGTCTGCTCGTGGCTTCGGGTGTCCCATGAACTGCCATTCACTCACGACAGAGGAAGTGAGTTGCACCCCTTTTTCTCTTTGGTGAATGACAATGACCATTATTAGGCACCTCTCTGTGCAGATATTGCCTCATTTAATCCTCAGAACAACTTTACAAGGTAGGCATTAAAAAAAAAAGGTTTCAGCTGTGCTGCATGGCATGTGGGCTCTTACTTCCACCAACCAGGGATCGAACCTATACCCCCTTCATTGGAAGGCAGATTTTTAACCACTGGACCACCAGGGAATTCCCAAGGTAGGCAGTTTTTGTATCAGTTGGCTTTCTTCTCTTTGGTCCTGGGTGCTGTAGCCTAGATGCTGCTCTGTGCTCTGGCATGGGGCCAGCCAGCTGCTTAGTCCGTTCTCTTTTCCAAGGCTGATTCTCCTCAGGAAGCACCTCAACACCTGGGGGTGAATTCTCCAACCTCCTGGGCTGCTCTGGCATGGGGAGCACTGGGCTGGACCCAACTAAGCTCAGTGAGATTTTCTTTCACCTGCTGTTTCTGGTCTTACCTTGGGTTCCCTGCAAAGCAGACTCGAGATAAGGGTTTCGGTGCGAGTTGTTTATTCAGTGCAAGGTGAGTCCAAGAAGCACAGAAATGAGACAAGGAAGGAGGGAAAGCCAGTGATGGGCATTTCAAAGAGCAGTTTTCCACTGTGGGCAGGGGGGCGCAGTCCCATTGGTGACCTTCTCAGAGACTGTCTGATATGTGGCTCAATATGGTTCCATTCAGAAGTGAGCATGCGTGCATGCTAAGTCTCTCAGTTGTGTCTAACTCTTTGTGACCCCATGGGCTGTAGCCCACCAGACTCCTCTGTCCATGGAATTCCCCAGGCAAGAAGAACAAGAAGAACACCCAGGACTGATCTCCTTTCGAATGGACTGGTTGGATCTCCTTGCAGTCCAAGGGACTCTCAAGAGTCCAGCACT
>NW_011482322.1:3157-3477 GCF_000754665.1 Bison bison bison
TCCACTCCAGTATTCTTGCCTGGACAATTCCATGGACAGAGGAACCTGGGGTGTGCTACAGTCCATGGGGTCACAAAGGGTCAGATACGACTGAGTACACATGCATCTGCACACGCACATAGTTAATAATAAAGCTGAAATTAAAAAATAAAAAGGACACTGCCCTGGGACGGGGTTTGCCGTGACCAATTCACTCTCTGAATACCCCTGGGCAAATTATTCAGCCTCTCCGATCTCCAAATCTCTTACCCTTCAAATGAGCCGAGACCAGGCCCTCATGTCTAAGGCCATTCCAGCTCCACAAGTCTATGATTTTATGT
>NW_011482322.1:5323-7905 GCF_000754665.1 Bison bison bison
TCCTGTGGGCAAACTTATTTCCCTTATTTTCAATTCTGGTGCAAGGTGTCACTTTCCAGCCCAAGTAACAGAATGGAGAGAGAACGCTTAACAAGGGGGCATTTGAAAAGGTCTGGAGAACATCAGGGGCTGTGGGGCAGTGAGTTAGTGGTGAAACCAAGTGAAGCTGTGAGCCTTCCAAGGCTGCAGTGGCTCCGAATAGCTTTCCCCCCATGTAGGAGTGCATCCTGTGCCACCGGCTTTTTTTTTTTTAACTTTTTGACAATGATGAATTGATGCCAATTTGGTTTCATTTCTATCTATTGGACTGTTCTGAAGCAAATCCCAAACATCCTATTACTTATATGTAACTATCTGTGTGTGTGTGTGTGTGTGTGAGTGTTAGTTGCTCAGTCGTGTCTGACTCTTTGCGACTCCATGGACTATAGTCCACCAGGTTCCTCTGTCCATGAGATTCTCTAGGCAAGACTTCTGCAGTGGGTTGCCATGCCCTTCTCCAGGGGATCTCTGTACGTATCTCTAAAAGATAAGGGCTCTTTTCCTAATGTAACTATATTGTTTAACAATTACCTGTTAATATTTTCAAGTATCCAGTTAGTGTTCCAAGTTTAATTGCTTCATACATCTCAAAGTTTTTTTTTTTTTTTTTAAGTTTAGATTGGCGAGAGAAGGCTTAACAACTTCCCTTGACTACATTACATGCTGGCTATGATCCTGGGTCCTCCTGCCTCTCAGAGTCAAGAGTCTTGAATGTGTAGTCCACAGCAGCTGACTCAATTTCCTTTTCTTTTATTTACTTCTCATCTCACTGACATCTAGTCCCATGCACTGCCACATCTCTGAAACTGCTTGGTCCAAGCTCAAAGTTGACCCTCTTTGCCAAAGCCAAGCTTCCCTTTTCTCTCCTTCTCGTGTGTATTTTGACCCTAGTTTAGAGTCTGGTCTTAGTTCAAGGATGGGAGAAAATGACGACTTGATCTGGTCCAAGGTTGTTTTTAGTTTGGTTTCCTTCCAAAGCAGCAACCAAACTATACAAAGGATCAAAGCAAGATGCTGATACCAGTGGGTGGGTGGTTCCCTGCACCTCCGTGGGGGCTCCCAAGTCATGGGGACCCTTGGATGCGTAGGGAGAGTGAATGGAGAAGGGAAGAGAACCAGTAAAGTGACTCACTGCAGTGGGCAATTGGAGTTCAGTCCCCTCTGGGCCCTCGAAGAACCTGTGTGAGATCCAGCTCAGAACTGAGAAGGCTGAGGGATTTACCTGATGGTTGCTGCTCCCTACAACCACCTCCCCAAATTTGGGGGTTTCAGCTTCTACCTTCCAACCTGTGCCTGTACTTGGCTAAACATTCTCCTATGGGTCCAGAGAAAGTCCCAGGACACGGGGAGACAGGCACTCAAGGCAGAGGCTGGCCACGTGCCCAGAGGCTCCCAGCCACAGGTGTGCTCAGAGAAGGTATAAAGAGAGGGGCATCAACAGTGTGGGCAGCACCTGTCTCTCTTCCCCTCCTTCAAAATCTCTCTTCCCACTGCCTCTGTGAACCACTCTCTTCTGGTTTCCCATCTAGCTGACTGTTTCTTCCCAGCACACTTTTCAGATTTCTCTCTTCCCCCCAACTTCTAAATGTGAAACTGGTACCCAGCTGAGCCTGGTTAGACCCTCATTCCACACTTCCTCCCTGAGGGAACTCAAACCCTAACCTTATATCTAGGGCTGCAATCCTCACTTCTTTGCTGCTGACTCCCAAATCCATGTCCGAAGTACAGAACTCTTTCAGTTACAGTCCAACTCTTCACAACGAATTTCTCCACTTAGCATCTCTGTTTTGGGATACTTCACAGGCTTTTCAACTTATATGCCAGACTGAACTGATTAACTGCCACCCTCGCTTCCAGCAAACCTGTTCCTCCTCTGTATTTCTGGTCTCTGTGAATGGCACCATCATCCCTTCAGTCTCCCAAGCCTGAAATTCAAAACCCATTTATGGAGTCCACGTGGATCGCAGCTGGAGGGCAAGGGGCTGAAAGCCAGCGGTGGTCAGGAGCACCCTTTTCCAGGTGTGGGGGTCTTGGGCTACTTGACTTCCTCCTGTGGATGTGGACTTGCACGTGGCGAGATGGACACACCCCCTCCCACGCCCCACTCTGAGTTTCGGACTCCGATTCTGATGACTCTCTTGTCACAGATAGAGAGTTGCAGGAGGTGTTTTCCTGAGGGCTTCTGAAGCCAGGCCTCAACATGGTGCTAGATGGGCTGAAGAAGGCCTTGAACACTGTGAATGGCCTGAAGCAGTGCTTGGCTGAAAGTAAAAAAAAAAAAAAAATTAAAGAATTAAATTAAAAAAACAAACCAAAAACCCATTCGTGTCAGACACTGTTGGTTGCCTGACCCAAACTGCATTCCTGATAATGAATCACATCATGGGAACAGGGGCCATAGTTCTGGCTGATGAGCTGTAAGCAGGCATCTCTGCTGTGGATTCCTGGGAAGGTTTTTGTCTTCCTGATACACGCGTTGCCCTTTCCCCTTCTTCCTGCTGGAATGTAGATGAAAAGGCAAGAGCAGTTGCAGTCATGTTGTA
>NW_011482322.1:8005-8726 GCF_000754665.1 Bison bison bison
ACGTTCTTAGACTGATATTTGCTTACCTCCTCTCTTCTTGTGGTGTGAGCAAAATCCATTTTATTTGTTGAAGCCTCTGTAGTCAGGGGTTTTTTTGATACATGTAGCACTGCACAGATGTACCACTTGGATTCTCCCTTTAACACGGAGGCGCTCATTTCTGCAGCTGTTGAGAGTATTGAGTGCCGGACGTCACCCAGTCCAAATATTTCATAATTTCCATAATTTCTTCCAAGATTCCACTGTCTGATTTAGCCTTCTTTCTTTCTGTAGTTTACTTATCTGAGTTTCTCACTGGGCTGTAAGTTTCTGAAGGACAAGACCATGTCTTCCGGGACTTTGTCCCTTTGGAATCTCACACAGGGGCCGGCACATAGCCCACTTCTGTGTTTCATGATCTTTCACGCTCCAGATTATTTTCTTCAGTGTGTGTCCAGTTTGCCAAATGACTTTTTCAAAGTGTGATTTTCAGAAGTGAGCTGAATGTTTCAGGAGTGGTCTTGATAAGAGTAGGGTGGTGTGGGACCATCCCTCCCTTTTTAGAGACATTTCCATCTGTAACTATACCGTAGGAGCCTAGTTCTTTTTAATTTTTCCAGTCACTGTATCCTACTCTTTACTCAGACTGAGCTCATTGTTCATTATGGTCTTTTTTTTTTAATCTGAGATGTTGCTAAACCACATTGCTCACATCCTGTACCCCGACTTTTGCTTTCTGGAA
>NW_011482322.1:10041-11205 GCF_000754665.1 Bison bison bison
CTAACGAACTCCCGGGCGCTGCTGCTGCTCCCTGGACCACATTTTGAGTTGCCAGGTCTAGGGGGATTTCAAGATTGTAGGTGGTGGGGGATAGGGTGGATGGAATGACGCTGCACTTGAAGCCTGCTCCCTCTTCGCCCCACCACCCCAAGCGCCAGGGAAAACCTGCGCCCACATTTGATGCATGAACAGAACCCGGCAGTCGCAGAGCATCACAGGTGCGCATCCGGGCCGGCTCCGGCCCCGCCGCAATTCATCAGCTCCCAACAAATGCTTCTTTATAATCAGGAAATAGAAACCCTCTCTGGCCGAGCGGAGAAGGCTGAGCGCGCTCCTCCCACCTTTCCGGGCCGCTGCGCAAGGGGCGGACTCCAGGCGGGGTGGCTTCATAAACCAGAGGAAAAGAGACGAAACAATTAAACCTAGCGAGTCAGGATTGCTCCAAGGAACAGGCTTTCAAAGGCAGGGGAGTCTGGCTTTTTTCCAGGTTGTGGGATCAGCCAAAGGGCGCGGGCCTCCTTCCCTCAGCGTGACAGGTGCGCCGGAGGCAGGCTCTGGGATCCAGGCTTGCCCATGGCCCAGCGTCCCGTGAGAGTGAAAAAGGACCCGCGTCTGGTAGGGTAACCCACCGTGCGATCCCCACGTAATAGGAAAACACAGAGAAAAGCCATATTCCTTTCAGTCCAACCATGGAGCTGTGCCTGCTCCCTGACTCTTCATAGTATAGTTGTAGAATCACACCTTCTGGAGATGTCCTGCCCTGTTCAACCATCTTCCTTCCTTCCGTACTTTCTTCCTCCCTCCATTCTGTCCTTTCTATTTTGAGGCCCTTCCCTTTAACCTAAACAGTTATTTTGCTCATTGAATCCAGAGCTAGATACCTGACATGCTAAGTTGCTCAGTCGTGTCTGACTCTTTGCAACCCCATGGACTGTAGACCACCAAGCTCCTCTGTCCATGGGATTCTCCAGGCAAGAATACTGGAGTGGGTTGCCATTCCCTTCTTCAGGGAGTCTTTCCGACCCAGGGATTGAACTCATGGTTCTTGCATCTCTTACATCTCCTGCATTGGCAGGCAGGTTCTTATATTTTTAAAGTCAGATAGATGCCATGGGGTCCCAATTTCCTACCTAATTACAGGCACTAGTCACAGATTTGAGTGGT
>NW_011482322.1:12289-13735 GCF_000754665.1 Bison bison bison
AGGCTCCTCTGTCCATGGGATTTTCCAGGCAAGAGTACTGGAGTGGGGTGCCATCGCCTTCTCCAGCAGACTAGCCTGGGTTGTAGCAAATGGGCAGAAGCTGCAGAAAGGCCACTGCTTCAAAGGAGCCATTCCTTATGTTCAATTTTGTCACCCATGCTCCCACACTAACTGCCAGGAAACTCGACTGTCTACTTTGTGCTAATAAGCTGCCTTGGTTCTTCTAACATGCCGAACATAATAAGAGCATGGAGGGATGAAATATCTGGAGTAGTTAAGTAATCAAGGCAGGAGTAATTAGGTAGACTAAACCCCAACAGAAATAATCCATCTTTTAGAAAGAAATGACATTTTGAAAAATTTAGAAATCTTCATCAAGCTATTATGCGGCTGAAATATATAAGCACTTTGCATTCTGTTTTCTTTCTCTGCAACACACAACACATGTGAGAGTAATTAAGGGATTTCACTCTGTCCTGAGCACTTCATCTCAATGATGGTGGCTCTGGACACTGGAGACTAATATAAATAACTCATCAATTTCCTAAGTGTCTATAGGTTTAAAGAGAATATGATTTTGTATCCAGGTATGGCAAAGAGTTTTGCTAAATGTTACAGGCTTTTAGGAGGTTTGCATTGTGGTATGAGGAGGGGAAGCAAAACATGTCCTATTTCAGAAGTTTCCACAAACCGTGAGGGCTCCTTTTCTTCTCTTGTTCCTCCTGCTTCATCACTTGATGTTTGTGATTAACCTGCTCGGTGAAATATGGGCACTCTTGCCCTGGAATGTGGGAGAAGATTTTAGCAGATTATATCCTCCTGTGAAAAATGGCCTTTGTCATCAGTGACCGCGAGAGGACACCGCGGTGTGCGCAGATGTATGGATTAGCAAGGGGCACCCGTGGTGCCGTAAAAGATAAGAGAGTGCTGGGCTCAGTTCTGAGAGTCCATCTGCGTGTCCTTGAACTCAGTGCTTGAGAATAGGGGAGCCTCGGTTTCCTCATCTGTACAATAAGCAAGGGAGGGGGTCCACTCAAAGTCCTTTGGGTGCCTTTCAGTCTTGATTTTACAAAGATGAATTGCAGGCATTCAAGAAATCTCTCCAAAATTGCCCGAAAAGGAAAAAAATCACAGGAACGTAGTCTCTTGCTTCTCATGGGAGTCTGGGTGTGGGGTTGTCGGGATGGCGCACCCTCCCACCTCTTTCAGAAGCTTCCCCATGCATTTTCTTGGCTGGGCTTTCACTGTTCCTCCCACAAGTTTGACATCGCTGCACAAAGATCCACCTGGCCTTAGGAAGCTGATGTGGTGCGGAGCACACATTCCCAGGCATGGCTTGGAGCAGCTGAAGTGTAACTTCCCCTGATGTTCTACAGGAATTTGGAGCGGAACAAGCCAGGGGCTGTGGACCTGGATTCGCCACTTTGGGGTGCCATGTCCACCCCT
>NW_011482322.1:17122-18006 GCF_000754665.1 Bison bison bison
CATATGTTTCAAAGATATTTTTGGTAAATTTAACCAGTTGTGCAACCATTACCACGATCTAACTTTAAAACATTTCTAATCACCCCAAGAAGACCCCTTATGTCCCCTAGTGGTCATTGTCCATTTTCACCCCCAGCCCCAGGCAATCATTAATCTACTTTCTGTCTCTATACATTGGCCTTTTCTGGATATTTCACATGAAAAGGATTACACAGTATGTGGTTTTCACATCTGGTTTCTTTTATTACGTATAATGTTTTCAAGCATCATCCATGTTGTAACATGTATCCATGCTTTGTTCCTTTTCATAGCTGAATAATATTCCATTGTGTGGATATACCACATTTTATTTATCTGTTCCTCTGTTTATAGACATTTGGGCTGTTTCCACTTTTTGGCTATTATGAATAATGCTTCTGTGAACACTTGTGCACAAGTCTTTGTGTGGATAGACATAAGTTTTCATTTTCTCTTGGGTATTTACCAAGGAGTGGAATTGCTGGCTTATGTGGTAAATTTACATTTAACTCTTTAAGAAACTGCCAAATTGTTTTTTGAAGTGGCCGCACCATTTCCATTTCTACCAGCAGACTGTGAGAGTCCCAGTTGCTTCATATCCTCACCAACACTTGCTAGTGTCTGTCTTTTTGATTCCAGCCGTCCTAGTGGGTGTGAAGTGGTGTCTCATTGTCGGTTTGATTTGCACTTCCCTAGTGACTAATGCTGTTGAACATCTTTTCATATGGCTTATTAGACATTTGTATATCTTCTTCAGGCTTCCCTTGTGACTCAGCTGGTAAAGAATCCACCCACAATGCGGGAGACCTGGGTTCAATCCCTGGGTTGGGAAGAGTCCCTGGAGAAGGGAACGGCTACCTACTCCA
>NW_011482323.1:0-910 GCF_000754665.1 Bison bison bison
CATTTAGATTGCTTCCATGCCCTGGCTATTGTAAGTAGTGCTTTTATGAACATTGGGGTGCATATGTTGTTTTGAATAATGGTTTTCTCTAGGTATATACCCAGTAGTGATATTGCAGGGTTATATGATAGTACTATTTTTAGTTTTTTAAGGAAACTTCACACTGTTTTCCCTAGTGGCTTTATCAATTTAAATTCCCACCAACAGTTTAAGAGGGTTCCTTTTTCTCCATACAGTCTCAACCAGTTATTGTTTGTAGATTTTTTTGATGATGACCATTCTGACCAGCATTTCTCTATTAGTGATGTTGAGTATCTTTTCATGTTTGTTGCCCATCTGTACATCTTCCTCAGAGAAATGTCTATGTAGGTCTTTCATGTGTTTAAAATTTTTATATATTGAGCTGCATGAGCTGTTTGTATATTTTAGAGATTAATCCTTTGTCATTTGATTTGTTGGCAAATGTTTCTCCCATTTGGAGGGTTGTTTTTTCTTCTTATTTATGGTTTCCTTTGCTGTGCAAAAGTGTTTATACTTAATTGGGTCCTATATGTTTATTTTTGTTTTTATTTTTATTAATCTAGGAGGGAGACAAAAAAGATCATGCTTTGATTTATATCAAACTGTGTTCTGCCTATGCTTTTCTGTAAGAGTTTGATAGTGTCTCACCTTGCATATATGTCTTTAACCCATTTTGAGTTTTTGTGTGTGTGTTTACATGGTATTAGGAAGTGTTCTAAATTCATTATCTTACATGTGAGTGCATGCATGCTAAGTCACTTCAGTCATGCTCACCTTTTTGTGATCCTGTGTACTGTAGCCCACCAAGGTCCTCTGTCCATGAGATTTCCCAGGAAAGAATACTGGAGTGGGTTGGCATTTTTTTTTCTCCAGATCTTCCCAACTCAGG
>NW_011482323.1:3123-4229 GCF_000754665.1 Bison bison bison
CTGGTTCCACCTGAACTTAACTTTTCTCAAACCTTGAGCTAACCAATGCATTTTTCTTATGGAAATGTTTTTCTTAAGCTATATTAATGAACTGTGTATTTGCCTTACAATCTGCCTTTCTTCAAGTCAGACTGAGACCTGGGAACTGATAATGGTTCAACAAACCAGTATGTTTTATTCTTGGAAATGCTCTTTTAAGCTATGTTAATGAATCTATATATTTGCTTGGAAATCTGCCTTTCTTCAAGATTCATATCAATTGTTTTATGGCCTGGGGATGACTCACCTTGTGGCAATGCTATCTCAAAATGCTTGTTGTGGGTGAGGGGCCTGGTGTAACTCTCTCAGTTTTGGAGCATTTCCTTTCTCTAATTAGCAGTTTGCTAATAGGTATATAACTCCTTGCTATAAACTAGCAAGGGAGCACTCTTTCTGTCCCCTTCTGATGTCTATGTGCTTTGCCATGTTAGGGAAATTTTCAACTATAATCTCTTGAAATATTTTCTTATGCCCTTTCTCTTTCTCTTCTTCTTCTTGGACCCCTATAATTCCAATTTGGTACATTTAGTGTCCCAGATTTCTCTGCAACTGTCCTCAATTCTTTTCATTCTTTTTCTTTATTCTGCTCCTCAACATTTATTTCCACCATTCTGTATTTCAGCTCACCTTTTCTTTTTTTTTTTTTGCCTCAGTTATTTAGCTGTTGATTCCATCTAGCATTTTTTTTATTTCAGTTAATCATGTTGTTCATTACTGATTGTTCATTCTTTAGTTCTTCTAGGTCCTTGTTAATTATTTCTTGAATCTTCTTGATCCATGCCTCCATTCTATTTCCAAGATCTTGGAGCATGTGTACTATGATTTCTCTGAATTTTTTTAAGGTAGATTGCCTATTTCCTCTTTATGTATTTGGTCTTGGGGGTTTTTTAGCTTGCTCCTTCATCTGCACCATATTTTTATGTCGTCTCATTTCGTCTAACCTACTGTGTTTAGGGTCTTTGTTCTCACAGGCTGCAGACTTGTATTTCCTCTTGCCTCTGCTGTCTGCCCCCTGGTAAGTGAGGATGGCATGTGTAGACTTCTTGGTGGAAGGGCCTTGTGCCTGG
>NW_011482323.1:4550-6330 GCF_000754665.1 Bison bison bison
AAAAAGCCACAAAGCAACAAGAAGAATATAAAACACAGTGCAACAAAAAGTTAAAGTAAAAAATTATATATAATATATACATATATAAAGTAAAAATAAAAGATAAAAACCAATAAAAGCAATAACAAAAACAATGAGTAAAATGAAACACACACACAAAAAGAAAGGTAGAAATATTTCCCTGGAGCCTCTTCTGTCAATGTTCTTGCTCCCACAGTGAGCCAGAGCCAAACCCCACATCCTAAGTAGGCTTTCAAATACCTCTAGATAGTTCTCTGTATCTGCTGTGGACACTGTGGAGCCAGCTCAGACTCTGACCTTGCCCAATTCTCACATGTACTTGCCCTCTGTGTCCAGTGCTGTGAAGGCTAAACAGGTCTCAATTGTTGAAACAGTTGTCGCCTATTCATGTGTTCCAGAGACGCAGGATTTATCCAGCTTACATGGGGATTGAGTCCACAGCTTGTGCAGCTGCACAGAAAGATATCTGTTCCTCTTCCTTAGTTGCACTGTTCCTGGGGCTCAGGTTTGGTTTTGACCCAACCCCTTTGTGTGCCTCACTCTCAAGCATCTGTTCCCTGCCCAGATGAGAGGGAATGAATAGATGTTTGAGGCACCATTTATTTATTTATATTGGGGCACTGGTACTGTGGCCACAATTGGATTGTCTGTAAGTTGTCTGTGGCAGCAGGACCAACAAGAAGTTGGAACAGACTGTGGCACACTCCCTCTGTCGAGGAAGCAGAAGCTGGAGTATGGGAAGATGATGGCCGTACTCCCTGTGCACCTCTCAGTAATGATGCCTCGCTTTTCAGGCAGACCATGCTTTCTCTAGGGGGCATTCCCAGATGCAAATCTCCTCACTCCAGTCCCCTCTGCTGTATCCACCCAACCAACAGTGTTTCTCTCCCAGGATCCATTCTCTCAACCCCGAGCTTTAGCACTCAGCCCTCACCAGCATTGGAGGGCTCTTGTCCAAGGCAGGGGTGCCCACCACTGATTCCCAAGGGGGTTTTGGGATGGGCAGTGCTCAGGCCCTTGGAGCCCATGCTGGCCAACAGAGGAGACCTCCACCTAACAAGGAAGTGGACCCGCTCAGGTGGGAGCTCCTCCCAATGCCCATGGAGACCAAAGAAGCCAGCAGTTGGGGAAAGGGGTTATAATGTTAGGTTCTCCTCTTGCATGCCTCTCAACAATGACAACTTGCTTTTAGGTATCTTAGGCTTTTTCTCCAAATGTTCCCAGTTGTGGAGCTCCTTACTCCTATCTCTTCAGGCTGCCTTTTCACAATCAACAGTTGTCTCCTCCCTGGGTCCCTGTTCCAAACCCACTTTCCAACCCAGCCCTGTTTTGCAAAGACAATTCATGATTCAGGCTGGAATGTGCAGAGTTGTGGTAGAGTGCACTAAGGTTTAACTGCAATAATGTTTTCTATTATTCTGTTCCTTACCCAAAGTAGAAGATATGCTGACCTGAGGAACATAATCCAGGTCTGAAGGACATAATTCAAATAATTTCTAAAATCATCACTAGCTCCTCTGATCTATCAGGGATCCTTCCTCAGTAAATGGAACTTTGCACGTTTTATATACTCATCCTATTCACTCTATTTTTTGACTGGGTTGAGAAAAGACAAGTCCCTTGACAAAGATGAGTAAAAATCCCCCTTCCATACCATGTATGCACAATACCCTAGTTTCAAGAAAAATTTATTCATTCTCTTTATACATGGCTGCTGCTATATTTCACATCTCTGTGTGGATCACAATAAACTGTGGAA
>NW_011482323.1:8194-9748 GCF_000754665.1 Bison bison bison
GGTTAGTCACGTGGATATTGCAGGGAAGAGGATTCCCAGCAGAAGGAATGGCAAATTCAAAGTTGTTATAGCTTAAACACAGTGAATGGAGACAGGGGATAGGAGTTGGGGTCAGAGAGGGAGCAGGTACAAAATCGTGCACTTTCTTGTATGCCAAGGTAAGTACTTTGGCTTTCAGTTTGATGGGATGCCATTGGAGAGATTTGAGCATGGAACTGACCTGATATGCCTTTGGTTATAATAGGATCACTCTTGCTGATGTATTAGGAATACATTTTTAGGGACAGATAAAGAATAGAGGGTACTACTAGGGGAGAGATGGTGGTAGCACAGACCAGTTTGGTATGCTGGAGTTGGTGAAAAGTGGTGGGATTTAGGAGATTCTCTTTTATAAGATTATAGCTAACAGCATGTGCTCTATTTATCAAATACAGAATATAATGATGACCCTAAGGTCTTTGGCCTGATAAACTGAAAGGAGGCACAATTTACTGAAAAAGAGAAGGCTGAAAGAAGCAGGTTGATTACAGCCATGGGAACACTGAGTTGTGCTTTGGCTGGGTTAATAATGGGACAAAGTAAGATGAATAGATGAAGGAGAGGAAGATGAACAGTTTTCCTGAGATAAATTAAGGCTACCTGACTTTGGTGTTTTGAGGTACTGTTCTTCACAAAACCAAAGTCAGTAACAACAGTTTCAAAAGTCACTAAAATTTATTTAATAAAAAATAAGTGCTAGGCCCTGTGGGTACTTTATATGTATGCTCTTATTTAATATTTCTCCGAATGCTAGAAATTACAAATTATTTTTCCCTTTCTGCAGATGATACAGCTAAAGTTCAGAGACTTAGACACACTCCAAAATCATCACGGATTTCTACTATACATTATCTTTGTCCATGAGCAGATTTGAACCACTCCTGTTATAGTATATATTTTGTCCAGTTTTGCAATTGGATAAATGAAGATCTTAGAGGCAGAGAGTACTTAAGTATTTCAGACAGAAATATACCACAATCCGGAGATATGTCCTCTCATATAAAAAATACTAACAGAAATAAAAAACAGGAGGAAAGCTAGAAAATTCACAAATACATAGAAATTAAATGACACGCTCCTGAAAAATCAAAGAAGAAATCAAAAGGAAAATAAAAAATAAAAAAAGAAATACAACATATCAGAACTTATGGGGTGCAGCAAAGGCAGTTTTAAGAAGAAAGTTTATGACTATAAACATACACATTTAAGAGCAAAGAAATATCTCAAACAGCCTAACATTACACCTCAAGGAACTAGAAAAACTAGGCCCAAAGTTAGCAGAAGTAAAGAAATAATAAAGATCAGAGCAGATGTAAAGGGAAGAGAGAATAATAACACAATAGAGAAGATTAAAAAAAGCAAGAACTGGTTCTTTGGAAAGGTAAAGGAAATGACTAATCTTTAGCTATACTAACCAAGAAATAAAAAAGATAAATTAAATTTTAAAAATTACAAGTGAAAGAAGTGGCATTACCACTGGTACCAGAGATACCAAGACTATAAAAAATGATGCAC
>NW_011482323.1:9848-10824 GCF_000754665.1 Bison bison bison
ATAAGAAAGCCATAGGCCAATATCACTAATGAATATGGATGCAAAAATTCTCAACAAGATACTAAGACAACTAATTCAACAGCACATTAAAAGAGCATATACCATGTTCGAGGGGCTTCCCTGGTAGCTCAAACGGTAAAGTGTCTGCCTGCAATTCGGGAGACCTGGGTTCGATCCCTGGGTCGGGAAGATCCCCTGGAGAAGGAAATGGGAATCCACTCCAGTACTCTTGCCTGGAAAATTCCATGGATGGAGGAGCCTGGTAGGCTACAGTTCATGGGATCACAAAGAGTCAGACACGACTGAGCAACTTCACTGATACCATGTTCAAGCGGGATTTATCCCAAGGATATAAAAATGATTCCACATATGCCAATCAATCATGTGGCACATTATAGTAAAAGAACAAATGATAGCAGGAATTAATTCCTTGATGGTCTAGTAGTTAGGACTCTACACTTTCACTGCTGAGGGCCCAGGTTCAATCCCTGGTCAAGGAACTAAGATCCTGAAAGCCATACAGTGTGGCCAAAAAAAAAAAAAAAGAGAGAATAAAGGAAAAATTCACATTATCAGCTCAACAGATAAAGAAAAAATATTTAATAAATACAGTGCTCTTTCATAGTAAGTTTCATAGAAGAAACTTACTTCAACATAATAAAGGCTCCATAGGACCAGCCCACAGATGACATCATACTCAATGACGAAAGGCTGAAAGCATTTCCTCTAAGATCAACAAGATAAGGATGTTTACTCCCAGCACTCCTATTCAATGTAGTACCAGAAGTCCTAGCCAGAGCAATCAAGCAAGAGAAAGTAATAAGTCATCCAAAACAGAAAAGAAATAAAATTGCTCTATTTGCAGATGACATCTCATATATAGAAAAGCCTAAAGATTCCACCAAACAATTGTTAGACTTAACAAATAAAGTGGAAGTGAAGTCGTTCAGTCATGTCCAACTCTCAGCAACCCTGT
>NW_011482323.1:13239-13665 GCF_000754665.1 Bison bison bison
TTAGCACACAGTCACACAGTCTATTAACTAAACGCATAAGAGTATTTTATCTAAAAATGTGCATCAGTTCAGTTCAGTTCAGTTCAGTTGCTCAGTCGTGTCCGACTCTTTGCGACCCCATGAGTTGAAGCACGCCAGGCCTCCCCGTCCATCACCAACTCCCGGAGTTCACTCAGACTCACGTCCATCGAGTCAGTGATGCCATCCAGCCCTCTCATCCTCTGTCGTCCCCTTCTCCTCCTGCCTCCAATCCCTCCCAGAATCAGAGTCTTTTACAATGAGTCAACTCTTCGCATGAGGTGGCCAAAGTACTGGAGTTTCAGCTTTACCATCATTCCTTCCAAAGAAATCCCAGGCCTGATCTCCTTCAGAATGGACCGGTTGGATCTCCTTGCGGTCCAAGGGACTCTCAAGAGTCTTCTCCAA
>NW_011482324.1:0-597 GCF_000754665.1 Bison bison bison
ATAGACCACAGAGTAGTTGGAAGCAGATGGTCGATGATGTTGACTCCCAATATCCTCAGTAACAGGCCACTAGTAGCATGTCCCAAAACTGATCACACACCACATGGCCCACCCTCACTCTGTCATTAAAATCCTTCCCCTGAAAGTATTTGGGGATTTGAAGCACCATCTAGTAGTACACCTTGTTGGGTCATACAATAAACATGTGCTTTCACTGAAACCCACAGTCAGTTGATTGATTTTATTGCACAGAAACAAGTAGACCCAAATTTGCGTGGGTAACAGTACTGAATATTAAGAATGTGTGTACAGAAGGGTGACAAATCACTTTTATTTCAGAAACCAAGCAGATTTATTGACGTGAGTTTTCTGTGTAAAATTCTTTAGGGATGAGGTTTTGCAGGCTTCATGGTTTTGGTTACTGTTTCTGTAAGCAGTCTGTATTTTAAGTTGATGCTGAAGTAAACACTGGTTGAACATTACCCTTCAATTGCTAGGAGACTAGTGGCTTTGTGATGTCAAAGCTACCTTTCAATTGATTTTTCTCTTTGAGAACCACTGTGATGATCTAGAGAATTTCTCTCAGTAGGCCAGCCA
>NW_011482324.1:4452-5748 GCF_000754665.1 Bison bison bison
AAAATGATTGCTGCTCTTATAAAGTTTACAGTCTACAAGAACCCATTCTAAGCATGTTGTTTCAGGCCCCAGTTCCCAAAAATCCAGTAGTATAGAGACATGTATCAAAAAAAAGGGACTCATTTATTTTATAATCTAGAAAAGTCATGGTGTAAGAGGGATCAAAATCAATGGTTGATCCTAAATATATTTCACATCAAAATCCTCTGAGCAGAATGCCTGCTTGTTGGACTATCCAGACTGTCAAGGACACTGCCTAGAAATTTTGGCAATCTCAAATTTGTAGTCATTCCTTCAGATGGTGCTGGCAACATCAAGTCATGTCCCTGTTTTGGTATGGTAACCCACGTAAGACAATACCAAGTTAACTTCACCGTTCTCATTCTTGCAGCTAATGGACAGTGAAATCTGCAGAATATCTGTGTAGATAAGGGAGTGGTCCAAGAAACACACTCTTTTTCATTCATTGAAACGTTTCATTAAATGTGAGAATACTATGCTTTAGAGAGGTAAGCATTTTGCAGCAATTGTAGAATCATTGAAAATCAGAAGTTCCAACCTGGCAGAAAATAAAGGGACATTGAGTGCAACTCTATCCATGAATGCATCACAAATAATTCTTCTATAATGGCAACAGTTCCTCTAGAGGGTCAAATGAATATTACCAGAAGACCTGGCTCAACAGAGAAGACTACATGGAAACTAGACATAGCTGGGGAAAATGGAGGGAAGATGAGAGAAGGAGGATGAGAGGAATAGAACCAAGCCTGTGTCCTGGGGTGGGAGATGGAGAAGCAGGGAATACCTTGAGAATTAAGGCAAGTCACCTCACTAAACTTAAATTTCTTTTGACTGAAAGGAAGCAAGGTGAAGAATCTGATTCCATTTAGTTTGTCTAGTGTGAGAATCAAACAGAGAACGTGTGGTGTGGTCCTGAATCCCCCAAACTGCAATGCAGGTCAACTATTGTGCATAGGCTCTGGAATATGAAACATGACATTAGAAAGCCAACCTGGGAGGGGCCTGCTTTTGACTATGTGGAGATGGAATGATGGATCTGGGATGACAAACTGTGTAGAAAGGAATGTCTTTTGAAAAATCCCAAGCTGACAAAGAAGCAGGACCTTAGGGCTCAGTCATACAGAAGAGGTGGTGACAGCATGAATTCCTCCCTCTTGCCACATGCTAAGACCTACTATCAGACAATAGAAAAAGACTAGCCAGAACTACCACTCATGCTTCTGACATTGCAGGCTAGAAGATGATCCCATTAGAGTTGTAACTTTTTTGCCTGTG
>NW_011482324.1:6728-7230 GCF_000754665.1 Bison bison bison
TTGGAAGCAGTGAAACAGGAGATGGCAAGAGTGAACGTCGACATTTTAGGAATCAGCAAACTAAAACGGACTGGAATTGGTAAATTTAACTCAGATGACCATTATATCTACTACTGTGGGTAGGCATCCCTTAGAAGAAATGAGGTAGCCATCATGGTCAACAAAAGGGTGCAAAATGCAGTACTTGGATGCAATCTCAAAAACTAAAGAATGATCTCTGTTCGTTTCCAAGGCAAACCATTCAATAACACAGTAATCCAAGCCTATGCTCCAACCAGTAATGCTGAAGAAGCTGAACTTGAACTTTTCTATGAAGAACTACAAGACCTTTGAGAACTAACACCCCAAAAGATGTCCTTTTCAGTATAGGGCCTGGAGTGCATAAGTAGGTAGTCAAGAAACACCTGGATTAACAGGCAGATTTGGCCTTGGAATATGGAATGAAGCAGGGCAAAGGCTAACAGAGTTTTGCCAAGAGAACACACTGGTCATAGGAAACATC
>NW_011482324.1:8637-10504 GCF_000754665.1 Bison bison bison
GGAACCAGAAATCAAATTGCCAACATCTGCTCAATCATCAAAAAAGCAAGAGACTTCCAGAAAAACATCTATTTCTGCTTTATTGACTAAGGCAAAGACTTTGACTGTGTGTATCACAATATACTGTGGAAAATTCTGAAAGAGATGGGAATACCAGACCACCTGACCTGCCTCTTGAGAAATCTATATGCAGGAAGCAACAGTTTGAACTGGACAAGGAACAACAGACTGGTTCCAAATACGAAAAGGAGTACATCAAGGCTGTATATTATCACCCTTGTTATTTAACTTATATGCAGATCACATCATGAAAAACGCTGGCTGGGCTGGAAGAAGAACAAGCTAGAATCAAGATTGCCAGGAGAAATATCAACAAGACGGAATCAAGATTGTCAAGAGAAATATCAATAACCTCAGATATGCAGATGACACCACCCTTAAGGAAGAAAGTGAAGAGGAACGAAAAAGCCTCTTGATGAAAGTGAAAGTGGAGAGTGAAAAAGTTGGCTTAAAGCTCAACATTCAGAAAATGAAGATTATGGCATCTGGTCCCATCACTTCATGGGAAATAGATGCAGAAATGAAACAGTGTCAGATTTTAGTTTTGGGGGGCTCCAAAATCACTGCAGATGGTGATTACAGCCATGAAATTAAAAGACGCTTACTCCTTGAAAGGAAAGTTATGACCAACCTAGATAGCATATTCAAAAGCAGAGACATTACTTTGCCAACAAAGGTCCATCTAGTCTAGCCTATGGTTTTTCCAATGGTCATGTATGGATGTGAGAGTTGGACTGTGAAGAAAGCTGAGCGCCTAAGAATTGATGCTTTTGAAATGCAGTGTTGGAGAAAACTCTTGAGAGTCCCTTGGGCTGCAAGGATTTCCAAACAGTCCAATCTGAAGGAGACCTATCCTTCTTTGGAAGGAATGATGTTCTTTGGAAGGAATAATGCTAAAGGTGAAACTCCAGTACTTTGGCCACCTCATGTGAAGAGTTGACTCATTAGAAGAGACTCTGACGCTAGGAGGGATTGGAGGCAGGAGGACAAGGGGACGACAGAGGATGAGATGGCTGGATGGCATGACCAACTCAATGAACTTGAGTTTGAGTGAACTCCAGAGTTGGTGACGAACAGGGAGGCCTGGCATGCTGCAATTCATGGGGTTGCAAAGAGTCGGATATGACTGAGCGACTGAACTGAACTGAACTGAACTGAATATAAACATTAACACATGCACTTCTGAAACTCTTCCAAAAAACTAAAGTGGTAGGAAAATCTAACAAGTGCAGCATCAGCCTGATAGCAAAACCAAAGATAATGCAGAAAAGGAAAATTGTAGACTAATATCACATAGATGAACATAGATGCACACATCCTCAACAAAATACTCCCAAGAAGAATCCAACAACACATAAAAGTATTAAACAGCATGATTAAGTAAGATTTGCTCCAGATATGCAAACATTCCCCAATAGCTGTATATCAATCAATCAGATACACCATAACAAATTTAAGGATTAAAGCCATAGGATTACTTTAATAAATGCCGAAAAATGCTTTGATAAAATTCAACAAAGGCATTTGATTAAGGAAAAAAAAAAAAAAAACAGAAAAACCTGAACAGAAATTGAGTATAGCAAAAATTACCTCAACATTGTAAAGCCCATAAACCAAAACTACAATGAAGTATCATTTCACACCATCTGCATGGTGATCATAATAAAATTGGACAACAGGTGCCATCCTTAGTGATACAGTGGCTAAGACACCATGATCTCAAATCAGAGGTTCCATGTTTGATCCCTAGTTGGAGAACTAGATTCCACATGCAGCAGTTAAGGCCTGGTAGAACCAAATAAAGAAG
>NW_011482324.1:10604-12137 GCF_000754665.1 Bison bison bison
TGATTCCAGGTTGTGTTTCCTCCATCCCATGGTTTCTCATGATGTACCCTGCATATAAGTTAAATAATCAGGATGAAAATACAGAGCCTTGATCTATTCTGTTTATTTGGAACCAGTCTAATCTTTCCAAGTCCAGTTCTAAACTGTTGCTTCCTGACCTGCATTCAGATTTCTCAAGAGGAGAGTCAGGTGGTCTCGTATCTCCAAATCTTTCAGAATTTTCTGCAGTTTGTTGTGATCTGCACAGTCAAAGGCTTTGGCTTAGTCAATAAACAGAAATAGATGATTTTTATGGAACTCTTGATTTTTTGATGAAGTAGCAGATGTTGGCAATTTGATCTCATTTTCCTCTGCCCTTAAAAAAGCAGCTTTAACACCTGGAATTTCACGATTCATGTATTGTTGAAGCCTGGCTTGGAGAATTTTGAACATTACTTTACTAGCGTGTGAGATGAATATACTGAGATATAAACTGGCTTATAATCCTGTTTTGTGTAACAGCAGTGGAAAAAACATTAAGATGCAGGTATAGAATGTTTCCTACTTGGTTTTTTAGTACATGTAAGAGGAAATACTTGAACATTTATTTTCTTGGTTGAATCTAAATACGAGGACTATTTTGCATCACTCTTTGCTTTTCTTTGACAAATGTCTGCTGCTGCTGCTTCTAAGTCGCTTCAGTCATGTCCAACTCTGTATGACCCCATAGATGGCAGCCCACTAGGCTCCCCCACCCCTTGGATTCTCCAGGCAAGAACACTGGAGTGGGTTGCCATTTCCTTCCCCAATGCATGAAGGTGAAGAGAGAAAGTGAACTTGCTCAGTCATATCTTACTCTTAGCGACCCCATGGCTCCTCTGCCCATGGGATTTTCCATGCAAGAGTACTGGAGTGGGGTGCCATTGCCTTCTCCTTAAAAATGTCTACTAATTTTCAAATGCTTTTCACGGTTTTATGGGGGAAAAAAAGAGATCTATAATGTTTGCCCAACACAAAATACTGATGTCAAGCTGAGATCTCAGGATTATTTCCAACTCCGGGCTACATTTCAACAGGAAATAGCCAAAGTTGTTTTTGACTCTCTCCCTCTAAGACTTGGGGATATGTGAAAACAAATTGAGCCTGCAACTGACATTTTATGCTACATTTATAGTCAATCTCCCATTCCAAAACTATATTCATTTTTCTCAATTTAAGCTGTACCTACTTAAGAAAAAAAGTATGAAAAAAGTAGGAAAGAGGTAGGGGATTTCAGACTTCACCTAGTTCCAAGAGTGGCTCTAATCAGAGAAGGGAAAAAAGATAGAAACAAAGGAAAATAGTCAAGCAACACAAAATAATGATTTAGCCATTACAAAAATTCAAGGACATTTTTGTTCCTCCACAAGGGCTATGGATAATATTCTGAGCCATATCTTGTGAGCAGTCTTATAAATGCTGAAGCCCTTACCATGCTGAAAAGCCGAAGTACACAGACACCAGCATCATTGGAACCAGATGGGTGATTATGTTGTGTCTCAATTTCCCCAGTAA
>NW_011482324.1:14653-15078 GCF_000754665.1 Bison bison bison
TTGACCAAGAGGCCAGTAAGAGGTGGTACAGAGAATTTTGGATACTGTTTTATGGCCTAGTCCAGTAACAGCACTTTGAGTGACCTGTCAACAAAATCTTTGGCAAACCTGAGAATGGACGTTCTCAGCACCATGGGATAAAATGGTCATGAAATGCACAGACTCACGTCCATTGACTCTGTGATGCCATCCAGCCATCTCATCCTCTGTCGTCCATTTTCCTCCTGCCCCCAATCACTTCCAGCATCAGAGTCTTTTCCAATGAGTCAACTCTTCACATGAGGTGGCCAAAGTACTGGAGTTTCAGCTTTAGCATCATTCCTTCCAAGGAAATCCCAGGGCTGATCTCCTTCAGAATGCACTGGTTGGATCTCCTTGCAGTTCAAGGGACTCTCAAGAGTTTTCTCCAAAACCACAGTTCAAAA
>NW_011482324.1:15178-16664 GCF_000754665.1 Bison bison bison
TCAAGAGGCAGGTCAGGTGGTCTGGTGTTCCCATCTCTTTCAGAATTTTCCCCAGTTTATTGTGATCCATACATGCAGTCAATAAAAGAGAAATAGATGTTTTTCTGGAAGTCTCTTGCTTTCTCGATGATCCAGTGGATGTTTGTAATTTGATCTCTGGTTTTTCTACTTATTCTAAAACCAGCTTGAACATCTGGAAGTTCACGGTTCATGTATTGCTGAAGCCTGGCTTGGGGAATTTTGAGCATTACTTTACTAGCGTGTGGGATGAGTGCATTTATGCAATAGTTTGAGCATTAATTGGCATTGTGGTAGTTTGAGCAGTCTTTGGCATTGCCTTTCTAATACTGACTTTAAAATTCAGATAACATGCTGTTGAAATATATATCTCTTCTTTTCAATTTGAGAACAGCTGGTATTAAGACATTTTAAGTGTAACAAATTTAAATTTTAAGTTCCCCTAGCAACTTGGAATCCGACAGAAATCCTGAAGCCACTTAAAGGGGTATCTGGTTTAGTTATACAAAATATTTTTACACGAGGAGCAAAATAAATTTGAATAAATAAGTATTTAAAACTATTAATGGGGGTATATTATTTGAGGCTATTATATTTGTATAATTAAAATCATCAGTTTTTAGAGTTTGGCTTTGTTACTCTATTTTTACCTCGGTTTCAAAAGACACTAATAATTTTCTTCTTTGGTTTTCGTTGAAATTCTACCATTATCCAAATGTTAAGGAATGCTATCCCCAAGTTTTAGTAAGATTGAAAAGAAAAGTTGGCATTAAAAATGTCTCTCCAGTACTTTCATGTGTTCGAGATTACAAGATGAAGCATACTTAAGGAAGGAGTTATGTGGATGATCGTATATCTTGGATTTTCCCTGAAATTAGAGGAGATTGTGTATTTTCAGCCTCCACAAATTTAAGTGTGTCTTTCACATGAAAGCCTTCTACCAGCCACATAGTTGCTAATACAAGTGCCCCAACTCAAATTGACATTATTTTTCATCATCAATGTCAATAGACTGAAAGAATAAATTGTGATAGATCAAACAAACTTTTAAAATCGGTTGATCTTTTCTATACCAGCATTCACTGAGCAGCTCCAAAGAAGCACATGGTCACAGTGAAAATTTTGCTACTATGACTATTTCTACTTCTCAGTACCACATTGTATATCCATTACAGACAAATGATTTTGACTGATGAGCGAACTTTTACCTTTACAGTTAGATAGAGCAATATGTCAGCCCATGAGGATACTCTTCCTAAACTGCAACTGACAGGCATGGTTCCAAATGCCAACAATCACTGATGCATCTACTACCTCTCTTTCAAGGTCAACTCATCAGCCATCTTCATTATATGAAAGTCATACTAATTACAACTGATCTACCAAATAGGAGCCTGATCATGCAGGGTAATGAGGATTAAAATTTACATTGGTGATGCCAACAAATTCCTATATTTGTCTTACATTT
>NW_011482324.1:19648-20875 GCF_000754665.1 Bison bison bison
ATCTCTCTCCCTCTCCCACAGAGTCCATAAGACTGTTCTATACGTCAGTGTCTCCTTTGCTGTCTCGTACACCAGGTTATTGTTACCATCTTTCTAAATTCCATATATATGCGTTAGTTTATGTCTCCTGATGTAAACCCAAATTTGTGAACATACTTTTCTGAGTTGTCACTGGGCATCGTTTACTCATTCCTTTCTTGAACAGGGCCATCTCAGAGATGCATGGACCATCTTCCACAGTCTGTGGATGACTGATCTCTCCTTCTGCTTGAAACATATCTCACGGTCAGTAACAGCTGTGTCAGCTGGGGTTGGACACACATCCACAAGGAAAATCACGGGTAACAAGCTCACGTAGGTAGACACACACAGATGTTCAAGGCACGTGGAAAAATAGGCAAACAGGGAACATAGGTGTTTCCCTAGCTGAAGAACTAACTAGTCTTTCATATGAAATATAGAGATTTCCATATTTCTTATAGGAAAATCTCCATTCTGAACTCAAACATGAAGTATAGAGAAATCTAAATTCCATGATGGAGATTTAGAATCTAGGTTTTGAAACAGTAAATACAAACCATTTCCCACTTCATGGAATCAATCCTTTGTTTTGGTATATATTATTAGAAATACAACAAATCCTTTACTTTGTGAAGAAACAGAGCTGCCAAGGTTTTCATTTGTGCAATAGAGATAATTCCATTTTCATATGGGTTTTCCATATATTAAAAAAGCAGTGCCATGATTTTCCTACGTGAAATACCCAGAATTTCATTTAATGGTAGAGAACCATGACACAGATTCATATATGAGATATAGAGAAGTTCCCATTTCACATAAGGAAAACAGCTTCCTGATTTTCATAAAGTGAAATAAAAAAATGCAATACATCATGGAGGAAAAAAAAATCACTATATTTGTATGTAAAAATATAGCTAATTCTAGAATGCAATGGCAACCGACTCCAGTACTCTAACCTGGAGAATCAATCCCAGGGATGGGGGCGCCTGGTGGGCTGCCATCTCTGGGGTGGCACAGAGTCGGACATGACTGAAGTGACTCAGCAGTAGCAGCATAGCCAAAGCAATCTTGAGAAAGAAGAATGTAACTGGAGGAATCAACTTGCCTGAATTCAGCCTCTACTATAAAGCCACAGTCATCAAGACAGTATGGTACTGGCACAAAGACAGATATATAGATCAATGGAACAAAATAGAAAACCCAGAG
>NW_011482325.1:0-1090 GCF_000754665.1 Bison bison bison
CAGTAGATTCAATAAACCATCTGGACAGGTTTTCAATTGGCTGTAGTAAAGAATCAGGGCTTTAGATGATGATAATACTAATAAAAGCCAACACAATTACGTGGCTATGAGAAAAAGCCAATATCATCGTAGACCTTATCAGCAGAAATATATAATCTGTAAGCCAGGAAGAAATAACCCTGTTCTAGGTCAGATTGTCATCATCAACCCTGTAGTTTCTAGCACTGCCATTGGAGTATAAAGACCAGACAATTTAGAATGCATCTGGAGGTGAGCAAGTCAGGGATGGAAATACTCTACAACTTGCAAGATAACCAATATCTTAATAGAAAACCAAACAAATATGAAAAAAATAATTAATAACCCTCATTAATATAGCTGAAGAAATCCTAAAAGTGGTATATTGAATCTAGCAACATGTTAAAAAAAAACACCACTACATATCATATACTTTTTGGCAGAATGTAATGTGATTCAGTATTAGAAAGGCTATGGGTCACATCATTATGTCAGAGAAATATTACGAGTTTTCAATAGGAGACTTAAATGGCGATTGGTGAGATGAAAGTTACATTCATTTATGAAAATTTAAAAATGCAAAACTCATTAAATTAGGAATAGATGGGCAGGTTATAAACATGATCGTTTATATGTTTCTCATTTACATATATTTACATACTTGTATGTATTTATTACATGTGTCATATATACTTCTTATGCTAAATGGTAAAGCCATATCTTTTCTTTATTTTCTTGGGCTCCAAAATCACTGCAGATAATGAACGCAGCCATGAAATTAAAAGATGCTTGCTCCTTGGAAGCAAAGCTATGACAAACCTAGACAGCATATTAAAAAGCAGAGATATTACTTTGCCAGCAAAGGTTCATCTAGTCAAAGCTATGGTGCTTCCAGTGGTCATATATGGATGTGAGAGTTGGACCATAAATCAGGTTGAACAGCAAAGAATCAATGCTTTTTTATTGTGGTGTTGGAGAAGACTCTTGACAGGCCCTTGGAGTGCTAGGAGATCAAACCAGTCATTCTTAAAGGAAATCATTCCTGAATATTCATTGGAAGAACTGATGCTGA
>NW_011482325.1:4757-5998 GCF_000754665.1 Bison bison bison
GTATTCCTGTAGCTTAAGTAGTAATGTGTGTGGAAGAGGGAAGCAGCTATCGAGAAACAGGTAATTAGCAAGAAAACCTATATTATGCTAGGTGGCGATATGTGCTATAGGGAAAAGAAATAAAGCAAGGAAACAAAGATAAGGAGGGCTCCTGTGTGTGTGTGTGTGTGTGTGTGTGTGTGTGTAGCAGAGGGGTATTATTTAACGGGCAATGAATGAAGGTCTCACTAATCGGGTAATATTTAAGCAGAGACATGCAAACCAAGAACCAAATACTGGTATATAGAATATCTGCTAACAAATATAGTCACGGAGATTTTAAAACAACAACTCAGTGCATGGATTAAACAGGGGATTAGACATAGCTGAAGAAAGGATTAGGACTCAACTTAGAAAATACAGAATAAATATTTTGAAAGTTTTTTCAGCTACAGAGTAGCTATACTGTATATAGATATCTACAAATAGCCTTTGAAATTTATGAGCTTATTTTAAGAAAATGTAGATCAGCACTGTCTAAATATAATACAAGAAATACAAATATTAGTATATTTTATACATGGAATCTAAATAAAAAGTCAAACCCATAGAAAGAGAGTAGAAAAGTGGATTCCAGGGGCTGATGAGTAGGAGAAATAGGGAGAGATTAATAAAAGGGAATTAACTTTCAGCTACAAGATAAATAAGGGAGAGGATCTAATGTAAGATAAAATGACTACAGTTGAAAACAATGTATTTTTAAAATAAAAATAAACATAATATGAACTACACATGTAATTTTATTTTTTCTAGTAATCACATTAAAAATTTAAAAATAATAAGGAAATTATTCTGATAATGCACTGTTAGTAAATGAATAATTGTTTAATTCAACACATCCAAAATATTATTTCAACATGTGGAATCAGCCACCTTTCACACGCTTAGTAGCCACAATAGCTACCGTATTAGACAGCACAGCCCTTGATATAGCATATATTACTGCAGGCAGCTTTTCCATGCTTCGCAAAACTCGAGGTATATTTAACCAAAAAAAAAGAAACTGATACTGTGGAAATCCTAGGAATTTTGCCTTCCTTAGGTACTTCTACTCCTTGGGGTTTTATGGCCATGCAGGGTCAAGGGACATGACCTTGGGATAACCCAGGAGAGACATCCAGAAAGAGATGTAAAGGGAGATAAAGAGAAACACTGAGAGCAAGAGACAGAAAAAAAGTGTATGTGTGTGCACATGCATGCTC
>NW_011482325.1:6098-6667 GCF_000754665.1 Bison bison bison
TTAAAACCCATGAATCTGAGCTCATTCACTTCAACCTTCAACCAAGGCTCTACTTCTCCAGAGAGAACAGGCTTGAGATCAGTGACTCCAGAAAGCAAATAAGCTGAATTCAGCAGAGACATGGAGGTGGTAGCAAAGGTACCCTACCAGGTCTTTAAAATGTAGAGTGTGATGAACTGTTTTTGCCTGAGAACTCTCTAAAAAGAAAGGACAGATCTTACACCCCGGGTTTCTCAGCACCATTTGTACACTAAAATGAGGGACACACACACGGTATAAGCCTGTTTCTTATCTCAGTTACATTTTGACAACTACCAACTGAATCAACAAGTACATGCCACTTTGATATCATTCGAAAGTGTGATGGAGGTTTTGGCTAGTAATCCTAAAATGCTACTACTCTAAGCAAGGACCTTATTTGAAGAGACAAAGTAACACTATAGTAATAGCCCATGGACTGTGAATCTGAAGTCTGTATCTCAGATCTGGTCCTACCATTAAATAGCAACATGACACTATCAGCCAATTATCCTTCCGTGTAAAGCCTTCCTCTGTTTCCTTACTTATGA
>NW_011482325.1:9664-11913 GCF_000754665.1 Bison bison bison
CACAGGGAACTCTACTCAATATTCTATAACAATGTAAATGGGAGAAGAATTTGAAAAAGAACAGATACATGTATATGTATAACTGAATCACTATGCTGAACACTTGAAACTAACACAAATTTGTTCATCAATTATACTCTAATACTAAATAAAAATTAGGGAAAATAAGCAATGTCAAAGGGTTTGGCAATTAGAAGGTTTTGAGAGAGATTTTGGAATGGGGCTAAAATTTCAAGTAGAAAGGATTGAGTAGGAGGTGAGAAAGTGGAAACTGTGCTGGGGACCACTCTCCAGAGCAGTTGGGCACTGCCAGCAAGGGGAAAGAAGATTCGAAATGAAGGAGAAATCTGATCTGAAGATGCCTCCACTCACTACTTTCTCAGGTGGGCATTCCAGTTCTTTTGTAATTTTATGACTTACTGAAACTTTTCAAGTTGGAAGGTACTTGCCAATCATCTGAACCCCTCAGGTGATAAATAAGGAAAACAGTTCTAGAGAAGTAAAATGGCAGGCCCAGACAGTCCAGTCCCCTGCAAAACTGAATCTATAAACCCAAGTCTCTTGACTCCTCATTTAATGCTCATTTGGAAGGTACTGACTTGAGCATGATAATTTATCCATTTTTGTTCATGCTAGATGCAGCTCACACTTGCTTAACACGTACTTTGCCTGAAAGTCCTCTGGCCTACATGTCCATCTAACTGTAGTCCAGATATTGGAAACAGAGATTTCCTTTAAAAAGTAGCAGAGGAAAATGATTAAAACTATATATTAATACCTTTGAAAATGAATAGTGAATATTTCAGTTAACTTTCAGAATTACATCATTCTCTTCTCTGAACTTCAATATGAATAGAATCCATTAAGTTATTTAGCAAATAACTACCACAATTTTTCTACTATGGCCAAGTACTTATCATTTTTCTTCTTTAGGACTTGAACTTCCTCAAAGGTAGAGATGATTTTATGTGTGTATTTGTTACAAGAGATAGCACAGTGTAGAGTATATGGTGGACAATGAATATATAGTTGTTGAAAGAGAAGTCTGCACTAATATACAGATTTAAAAATTCTTTGGAACAAAATTTTCAAAAGCATGTTTTTAAGCAGTCATGATTCAATTGCCCCATGGAAAATGTTGTGTGAAATCCAATTACTTTCCCATTTGGGAATCAGCTTCTTACTTGATGACTCAAATGGCCAATTCCAAATGTACTGAGACAAGGTCAAGGAGGAATTTGGTAAAATTCGTAATATATTATCTATTTCTTTAGTTTATCATTTTCTACTAATAAAAATAAAACATGGTCATTATAGATAATGTGAGCAATCTAAGACTAAAACAAAGAAGAAAATAGTCACTGAGAAAACCATCAACCGTGGAGAACTGTAGCTGGTATTTTATTTCCTTTTATTAAAAACACACATATTTTTACATAATAAGGGTGAAAATGAATGTAAATATTGTATATATTTAATTTAATATTGCATAGTGTTTTTCTATGAATATTCATTGGAAGGACTGATGCTGAAGCTCCAATACTTTGGCCACCTGATGCAAAGAAAGACTGAAGGCAGGAGGAGAAGGGGACGACAGAGGATGAGATGGTTTGATGGCATCACTGACTTGACGGACATGAGTTTGGGCAAGCTCTGGGACTTGGTGATGGACAGGGAAGCTTGGCATGCTGCAGTCCACAGGGTTGCAGAGCGTCAGACATGACTGAGAAACTGAACTGATTTGTATTTTTCTATGTCACTAAACATCTCTCAATGACATCATTTTAAAATATGAATAATGTAGTATGAATGACATCATTTAAACTATTTTGCTATTGGTTATTCAAGTTGCTATCAAGTTTTCATTGTTCCAAATACTTCTGTGAGTAAAATTTTTGTGCCTAATAAGGTTGCTAAAATTTATGGCCATTTCCTTAGACTAGATGCTGAGAGGCTGAATTATGAGATCAGTTCAGTTCAGTTCAGTTGCTCAGTTGTGTCTGACTCTTTGTGACCCCATGAACCGCAGCACGCCAGGCCTCCCTGTCCATCACCAAATCCCGGAGTCCACCCAAACCCATGTCCATTGAGTCGGTGATACCATCCAACCATCTCACCCTCTGTTGTCCCCTTCTCTTCCTGCCCGCAACCTTTCCCAGCATCAGGGTCTTTTCCAATGAGTAAGCTCTTCACATCACTGGAACTTAATTCTATTTGCTGTTTGTGTAACTACATAAAAAAAGGATTTT
>NW_011482325.1:14537-16010 GCF_000754665.1 Bison bison bison
GCAGTTACCCTTTTGGACAGTGTAAATCTAGGTCCTACACTGATTGCACTACACCATGGTAACTTTCCAAAGATCTAAATTTCAGTTGTTAACTTAATTACAATCAACTACTGGAAAAAATAGTGTCTTTTTAAGTTCTAGTCTACAAAGGGCTACTTTAAATTCTGATATTGTTTGGGGGGAGCTAAAATGGGGAAAGACATTAATAATATCAAGTATTTACATGGTACTATTATCAGTCACTCTTCTAAGCACTTGTATTTTAACTGGTTTTAAACTCACTACAACAGCATCAAAAATATTTAGGAATAAATTTTAACCAAGGAGATAACAGAAATGTATAATGAAAGGTGTAAGAGACAGATGAAAGAAACTGAAAACACAAATAAATAGATATCCTCTGCTTACGAATCAGAAGAATTAATATTGTTAAAATGTCCATACCACCCAACGTCATCTATAGATTCAATGCAATCCTTATCAAAATACCAACAGCATTTTTCACAGAAATAAAACAAACAATCCTAAAACTTGTAGAGAACTATGAGAGACTCAATAGCCCAAGCAACCCCAAGAAAGAAGAATGAAGTTGGAGGCATCACAATTTCTGATTTTCAAACTTTATTACAAAGGTATAGTAATTAGAACAAGTATGATTATGGCAGAAAAGCAGAAACATACACCAGGGGAAAATACCCAAATTTCCCAATGGGAAAATACCTACCCAAAATAAAGTATTCACATGTAGTCAACTAATACTTGATAAGGAACCAAGACTACTCAAATAGTTTATGTTCTCACTTATAGGCAGAATCTAAAAAATCAGAATTCACAGAAATAGATGGTACAATGTTGGTTGCTAGGGGCTAAGGGTGGGGTGAAATTGGGAGGTTTGATCAAAAGGATATAAACTTACAGCTATAAGATAAGTCTTGGGGATCTAATGTACAGTATGGTGACTATAGTTAACAATTAACTTGAAAGTTGTTAAGAGAACAGATCTTAAATATTATCATCACACTAAAAGAGTTGATTGTGTGTGGGGATGGAGGTGTTAACTAACCTTTGTGTAGCAATAAATTTGCAATATACAAGCCAAATCATCACATTGTATACCTTAAACTTACATGTGTTGTATTTCAAAAATAGATCAATAAAGCTAGAATAAAACAAAAAAACTAATCACAACCTTATGAAGTATATACTGTTATTGTCTCCATTTAACCCTTAAAGAAAATGAGGCATAGAGAGGTTAAATGATTTACCCACCCAGCTAGGTAATTGAAGAGCTGGGAATTAAACCTGAGTCTGTGCTCTCAAACATGACACTACACTAGCTCTTAGGATTTCAGGGTTTTTAGGGAGGACTGTTATTCCCAGTCACCTAACATATGCTAATAAAAAAGCTAAGTCATGTGTCTCCACACAATAAAAGAAAGTCTTTATGAGTCTTTTCTGGTAAAAAAAAAAAAA
>NW_011482326.1:0-859 GCF_000754665.1 Bison bison bison
TGGTATGTTAAGAGCAATAGCCTGACTGAAGAGGGTCATACATGTACATGTATCCATTCTCCCCCAAACTTCTCTCCCATCTAGGCTGCCACATAACATTGAGCAAAATTCTATGTGCTATACAGTAGGTCCTTGTCAACTATCCATTTTAAATACAGCAGTGTGTACATGTCCATCCCAAACTCTAACTATCCCTCCCCTCCAGCAACCGTAAGTTTGTTCTCTAAGTTTGTGAGCCTATTTCTGTCATAATTAGATAACTTTTAAATTATATCTTCTAATACATCTTCTTTTCTAAACTCTGCTAAGTCACTTCAGTCATGTCTGACTCTGTGCGACCCCATAGACGGAAGCCCACCAGGCTCCCCCATCCCTGGGATTCTCCAGGCAAGAACACTGGAGTGGGTTGCCATTTCCTTCTCCATTTCTAAACTCTAGACTTGCATATTTAACTTCCTATTAGATATGTCCTTATGAATGTCTGTTAGAAGTTTTACTGTCTAAGAAATTTCTTATAGCTCAACTGATTTACATATGGATTTAGAAACAGATACAGATGTAGACTTCAAGCACAGAACTTTCATCCACTATGTTCCACTCTGAAGTCTGAGCCTGTTTCTCTATTTGTCAAATGCTACCTTCCACACTTACCTACTGGCATTCATAATCTTCAACCCATGAGTTGATCTATGTATTCTATCATTTGATATATGTATTCTATCCAGTGCTTTTATTAAGCAAGTGGTATAGTCCAGAGATCCCAGAATCCTTTGCCTACATTGGTGAGGTGATGTTCATAGCTGCAAAGATGTAGCTCAGGAGCTGAGTATTAACAGTATTCATGTCTCTTGGGATTGGA
>NW_011482326.1:1182-2191 GCF_000754665.1 Bison bison bison
TATATATATTAAAAATAACAATCCTTTTTCTGTCTTTTGTATAAATAGATTGAGAGACTGAAATATTAAGACTGTGCATATGTCATCTACCTTTGGATATCTGACAAGCATCTCAATTTTAATTCTATCTAAATGAGAATGCCCCAACCTCTTAACTTTTCCTTGTTTCTAGTCTGATATTTACCATTTTAATAACAAGGTTTGTGGTATATCATTTCTTGAGTTCATAAAGGAATCACATTCAGCCATTAAAGACTATCAATATGGAGTTATAAACAAGTAGAAGTTCATTTTTCTCTAATGTAAATTAAGTCCAGGTAGGTAGTCTGGTGAGGATGTGGTGGGTCATTATAGAGTAAAGCTCTCTCTGTCCTTAGCATATGATTTTTATCCTCAAGGTCAACTGTTGGAGCTGCATTAGTTTTGGTAATCATGCTATTTTCCTGGAGAAAATTTTCCACACCTAATTGTCTAGAACTTAATTCCTTATTTCTGGATACTCTCTTTGGTTTCATTGATCTATGCATCCATTTTTATGCCACTATCATATTGCTTTGACTACTATAGGTTTGTAATATTTGAAATCAGGGAGGGTAATATGTCCAGCTTTGTTGTTCTTTCTCAGGATTGCTCAAGTCTAGGCTCTCAGCGTGATTCTCCACTGACCTGGGGGAAGGTCAGTGCAGTCAGCAGGTAGCCATTTCACTTACCCTTCTAATGCAGTTTGCCTTGGTCTCTGTGGTGCTTTGGCCTCAATTCTGTAATTTTCTCAGTGATGTCTTATCCATGAATACTTGTTAGTTGTTCTTTTTGCGAGAGGGAATAAAGTTGGGAACAATTTATGTTGCCATCTTGGTGAGATCACTCTTCTATAGTAATTTGAAATACTTCTATCTTTTAGTATTAAAGTGACTGAATCACCATTACAATATTAGAGTATTCAGAATTTGACTATATTTTTTCCACTAGAATCTACTATTTATGGGACAAAATAGTAGATCTTTGCAAA
>NW_011482326.1:3628-11481 GCF_000754665.1 Bison bison bison
GCTTATTTTTCAAATGTGCATTTTAAAAACATATTAGTTTAATTGTGTTTGTATTTATTCCTATAAGCATTTTATGAGTCATGTATTATTTGTATTTTTTCAACTTGTCACTCACATGAAAGACAAGGATGCAACACAAAGCACCAGACTTGTCCCTGATGACCATGTGTGTTACCAACTGAAGCCCTGTAAGATTAATAGGACATTAGGTGGACCCTTAAACAGACAGAAAACACTGAGGGCCAGGTGGTTCTCTTATGTGCTTACGTACTATATAATATTCCAAACTTGATTGTAACTCAGAAAAAAGAATGAGCTGTCCTTTTCTTTGACAGAAATGAGCCAGAAAGCAATGTACAGATGCCCTTACAATCACTGTCCTCAAAGAAAAAGAAGATATGACATATGATGAAGACACCAATAAGAAAATAAGAGATTAGAAGCACAGTAAACAATGGGATAAAAATTAGACAAAATGTGGTACAGAAATTTTGAAGGAATTACCTTATTCCTGAAGAGGGACCCTTGAGCTGAAACAGAACCAAGGTCTGTCTATACATTATTTAATAAGAGTCTAGACTAAAGAAAAGGGACCTGGAAAAATTAAAAGTGAAGGAAAAGACAGATGTGTACCAAGCAAAGAAAGCACAGGAGATAATAATAACCTGAGATAAAATATGAGTCAAAGTGAAAATAAAAAAATTAAACGGGAAAAACAAAAAAGGAAAAAAAAAAAAGAAATGAGTCAGAAAGGATAATTAAGTTGGAGTCTTCACAGTTAAAAAAATTTATATTTTCACCATACTTGGCATTGTATAGTGAGATTTAAATCTACTCTATTTACAAGAATAGTGTTTAGATAACTCTATGTAAGCAGAGCAGCAGCATGTATATGTTATTATTGCTCAGAGACACTCCATTGGTATGATTTTCCTTATTATGAGTTATGCTTGAGCTTTAAGTTCTTGATTGACTCTGCCATATTTTTCCAATATATTTTGATTTGTTTCTCAGTGAGGAATGAATAGATGTGACTCAGCAAAAGAGGTAGGCTTTTCTTTTCTTGAAAACTTTATTAGAGCTGCCTTTATGGTTTTGTTTCTCAGGCTTTAGAGCATCAGATTAAGTGTCGGAAGCAAAATATTATAAAAAAACAATATAAAAATAGTAAGCTTCCCTCATAGCTCAGTTGGTGAAGAATTTGCCTGCAATGAAGGAGAATGGTTCAATTCCTGAGTCAGAAAGATCTGCTGGAGAAGGGATAGGCTACTCGCTCCAGTATTCTTGGGCTTCCCTTGTGGCTCAGCTGGTAAAGAATCTGCCTGCAATGTGGGAGATCTGGGTTCGATCCTTGGATTGGGAAGATCCCTTGGAGAAGGGAAAGGCTATCCACTCCAGTTTTCGGGCCTAGAGAACTCCAACGACTGCATTAGTCCATGGGGTCACAAAGAGTCAGACATGACTGAGAGATTTTCACTTTCAAGTAAAGTCTAATGCAGTTGGAGAGTCAGTATGTGGCTTTAGAAACTCAAAGGACACCAGTAGAGACACACAATATGATGATAGCTGGTGGAGGGGGCAGGTGGAAAAGGCCTTTGCTCTGCCCTCAGCAGATGGGATCCTCCACACAGTAGAGAATATGTGTCTGTGTGTGCGTGTGTGTGTGATTGGGTGAATCAAATGGAAATGAAGCAAAGAAATGCCATCAAGGACAGGAAGCCAGTAACCCCAAGCTCACTGACATACTCATTGGAGCAAGTGAGTTTTAGGAGCTGGGAGATATTGCAGAAGAGTTTGTAAATGATATTGGCACCATAGAAGTGATGGAGAAAGTAGCAGATGTATGCATAACTTCAGAGATGACCCCACTGATCCAAATGGCCAAGATTTCTTGAGTACAGATGTTGACGTTCATGATGCTTTCAGAGCGCAGAGGAAGGCAGACAGACGGCCACACAGCAATCATAAGGCATCACTGTGAGCATGGCCATCTCAGCAGAGCCACAAAGAGTGAAAGCACAACACTGCAAATGCATTCCCAGAGGGGAATATTGCTACTGTGCAGAGTCAAGTTGCAGATGAACGTTGGTCCAGTCACAGAAATATAACATAGGTCCAGGAAGGAGAGATGTTTCAGGAAGAAATATACAGGTAAACAGAGACTGCCATCCATGGAAGTTGCAGTGATAATGAAAATGTTATCAGTTAAAGCCACTAAGTATAAGACTAAGAACAGAGAAGTGAAAGAATATACTAATTTATTTATTCTTAATATTTCTCTTATATTACATCATGTCACACTGCTTTACAGTTTGTTGAAATAAGGGTAGAATGTAAAAGAAAAACAAAAGATTAGAAAAAATTCTGTAAATCAACATTTTCCATGACCAGAAGTTGAGAAAAATAAATAAACCACAAATAAGATAGAAGATATTCTTGAGATGTCTTTTCAAGCTGCCTCCATTTTTAATAACACTTCATAGTAATTGAGAATTTGACCATTGAGTTCTAAAAATATTGAAATTATTTGAAGTTAAATTACTGGTTGTTTTCTGTTCAATCATGATTACAATATAATTTTATATTATTTTGCCTTCCTGCTTGGATAACAAGAAATCATGATGTACCTCTTAAAAAATTCCCCTTAAATAGTATGTTAAATGGTGAGTTAACATTTAATTTTCTGAGTAATTATGTCCTCAATTAAAATTCTCAAAATCTGAAAGCATAATAATTTTACTTCTCACATTAAAATGTGCTAACCTAGAGGGGTGATTTAGACAGGCTTAAAAACTGTACATGTTACATGGGCAACAGAGGCAAATTTTTGTAACTAAATCCAGAGAAGAGTTTGTTGAGATATATAGCAAATCTACTTTATCACTGGTATCTCAAAAACAAATTCAGCATTAGACTTCCATGGCTGATGTTTCATTTGTTCACATTTCATTTCTATTACCTAAGAATGCATTATTGAACACTAGACAAGCCTTTTCCAGGTCCACATGTATAGATGGGCTTCCCAGGTGGCGCTGGTGGTAAAGAACCCCCCTGGCAAGGCAAGAGATGTAAGAGACGTGGGTCTGGAAGTTTGTGGGTCTGGAAGATCCCCTGGAGGAGGAAATGGCAATCCACTCCAGTATTCTTGCCTGGAAAATCCCATGGACAGAGGAGCCTGGAGGGCTACAGTCCAAAGGGTCACAGAGTCAGACCTGACAGAAGTGATTTAGCATGTACACACATATATATGTATTTATATCTATCTATATATATGTATTTATGTATTTGATAAACAATTTGAGAAGCAATATATTTCACATCTCAACTGTCTCATTGCTTGTTTATGCTTCAGAAAATATCATAGACTTCTTCAAGTCAGAGTTTCCTTCTGATCATCCTCCTCAATGCCTCCTTCACTTCCTTGTTCCTCAAAGTATAGATCAGTGGATTTAGTACAGGAGTGACCACACTGTACATAATGGCAATGATCCGTTCCTGGTCCATGGAGCTACCCGAGGCAGGATGGATGTAAATGAAAAAAACAGGACCAAATAAAAGAACAACTACCATGAAGTGAGAGGCGCACGTGGACAGTGCTTTATGGAGCATGCTACAAGAATGGGTCTTGAAGAACAGATAAATAATAATGTAGAAATAGGAGAGAAGGGTTAGAAAGAATGAGCCCATGGCAAAAGTCCCTGTGACATTATTGAGCAGCCACTGGTTGAGCTCAGTGTTCCCACAGGCCAGCTTGAGCAATGGCTTAACATCACAGAAGAAGTGATGGATGTGGTTGGAACCACAGAAGTTTAAGCGAGAGGTCATTACTGAGTGCAGCAGGGCATGGAAAAAACCAATGATCCAGATAGTGACAGCCATCTGGATACAGACCTGATGACTCATGATAAGAGTGTAACGAAGTGGTTTGCAGATAGCCACAAAGCGGTCAAAGGCCATCACGGGCACCAGCATGGCCTCTGTACTACCCAGAAAGTGGAAGAAATGAAGCTGGCTTATGCATCCCAAGAAAGAAATTGCTTTGTGTGTAGAGAGGAAGTTCTCCAGCATCTTTGGCAGAGTCACCGTGGAATAGCAGATATCTAGACATGACAGGTTGCCCAGGAAAAAATACATAGGAGAATGAAGTCTTGGATCAGAGATGACAACTATCAGGATGGCTCCATTTCCAGCCAAATTGAGAAAGTAAATTGTAAGGAAAACCACGAAGAGAACCGGCTGCAGTACTTGGATGTCTGTCACTCCCAGGAGGAAAAATTCAGTGACGGAAGTTTGATTCAGCATCACCTAAAAGACAAAACAATAATGAAATGCTATCTCCTGTGGGCTTCCCTGGTGGCTCAGCCTGTAAAGAATCCACCTGCAATGCGGGAGACCTGGGTTTGATCCCTGGGTTGGGAAGATTCCCTGGAGAAGAGAACAGCTACCCACTCCAGTATTCTGGCCAGGAGAATTCAAAGAGCCGGACATGACTGAGCCACTTTCACTTTCATCAGAACCAAAGGCCTCCTGCTGAGGATTTTCCTACCTAGACACCATATTCTGAGGGAGAGCATTGTTATTTTAACCATTTACAGCACCAGAAATTGTATAATATTTGGACCATTAACTTCATAAATATTAAGGTTACATGTTGGTAATGGACTGTTTCCTAACCACTTGTTTTCTTCATTAGGTTTATCATTATTTTTTCCTTTACCCAGAGATTCGGAGCATGTTGCCAGCCTAGCATCTTATCTGGCTGTGAACTTCTACATTCTGATGCAACTTCCTTATTGTCATCTCAAGTCAGCTCTAACAGAGGGTAAACTTTTAAGCACTCCCCTCTGCTGTCTCTTGACTTAGTAGGAAACCACCTGAAGGGTTTCACTTCAGAAAAAAAGACAATGAAAGGATAATAAGAGCTATAAGAATCTGAATAGAGATGCAAACATTAAAGTGTTCCCTATAAACAGGAAATCATCTCAAGTTTGGAAAATCCCTGAGAGGAGAGACAAAAGATTTTAAGTGACTAAAATAGAAAAGTGAATTAGGGGACATTTCTAGGGATCCTGTGGGATTCTAGGCTTTATAACCAGATAAAGTTTGAGAAATTATCTAACTTTTATTACACCTTTATGAAAGACTGGCTTCAAGGGATTCAGAGTAATTTTCCTTAATCAGTCCAGTTCAGTTACTCAGTTGTGTCCAGCTCTTTGCGACCCCATGGACTGCAGCATGCCAGGCCTCCCTGTCCATCACCAACTCCCAAAGTTTACTCAAACTCATGTCCATTGAGTTGGTGATGCCATCCAACTATCTCATCCTCTGTCATCCCCTTCTCCTCCCACCTTCAATCTTTCCCAGCATCAGGGAAATTAATAATTATTATTAATTTTCCTTAATAGCCAAGTATATTTTGTAAAGTGTTAAACTCTGTGACTCCTGCTTAAGATATAATTGTCATGCCAGATATTATTTTTGGTTCTCTACACAAAACAAAATCGTATCAAAAATTCATTTGGAGAAAAAACCATTTCCTAACATTAAAAAAATATCAATGAAACTTTCTGTACTAAATGATTTATTTCACTGCATCACAGTGAATATGTAGAGATTACATATCTACTTTTGAGAATATCTAGAGATATGGCAATAAAATTGTAGACAGTAAAGAACCTTCATAATCTACAAACACAAGGTTCATTATAAGATAAGAAACAGGTCTAAATCCTTGGCTTGTAAATTTAGTACAGGCAAGAAGACAGATAATATGGACAACTCTCCAGCTTGTCTCCTAGTTCATTTTCCTACCTGGTTGAGTGTTCAAACTCACAGTTAAGAAGGCTTATCAGGTTGACACTCCTGAAAAGTAAATGGTATAAAAATACTTGAAAAATAAAGAGTAGAAACATATTTGACGTGATGGATTACAGTATAAGCTCTTCATCTTCTAAAACCTCTTCTTGCTGAAATTCTGCCCGTTTTTATGATCCACAGATCTTTAAACATATCATCCCTAAGAGAGAGTGTCCCCTGGGTTTGTGAAGATTATTATAAAAATTAACCTGTTACCTTTCTTTCCTTGCAATATAAGAGGATTCTCCTCGGGGAATTCGTATCTTGAGTTCCATTTTTGTTGTTGTTCCTATTTTCTTTGCTTACTGTGTTTCTTTCTTAGTTTTAGAACCACAAACAGTTTGAGACAATTCACAATGACCTCGTGTTTTCTTAAATTACCTTTTATTTCCTGGGACCAGAGGTATGGATGCACTTTCTTATCTTGGGCACTTTCCTTCAAAAACTGTATGAAATGGAAGGAAATTGAGCAATGACAGTTAAAGAATGAGGGCCAGTGATATCCCATTGATCCATACAGAAAGATATCTGTATTTAAATACCTTTTAAATATTTTGGTCATTTATTACTGTGGTTCTATGGAAAACAAAAACAAACAAAAAAAAGAGGAATATGGAGAAGTAGTATTGTTTTTGTTTCTTCTAAATCTGATTCTTCACTGTTGGGATTAACACTAAAATATTTTCTTTAATTTTGGGGTCCCTGAGCTCACATTTCTCTCTGGGAGAATGAGGCTGGTCTCTCCAATGTGTATCTTCACTTCTTCCTATATCCTTTAGGTAAAAAATCTGATTCATTGAAGGAGAACCTGTATGTGATCTAACATCTATCAAAGTTTTCTAATTACAGTTATGAATGCCATGTACTTTATGTATCTTTCTACTGCAGTTTATTTTTCTTGCTTTGCCGAAACTCATTACATATTCATCACATTAATAGTTTCTTGTTCTAGGATATGCTATGAATAGAATACAAATCAATAAGAATTATTGTATACTCATTGTGTAAATTATTGTTCTCAGTCCATATATTTGTATTTCTGTCCTTCCTTGATAATCTCCATATCTTTTTTTCCCCCCTACATCTTTAAAGTGATGCCAAAAATGCTAAAGGGAGGGCTTCCTGCAGGAGGTATTTATTTCTATGGCTGGTTCCTTGATCCAGTTCTTTATCTTTGACTGTCCCAGGATAGCTGGATGCTTCTGGGTGGTTGTCAAAGGATATAATCCCTACTAGTAATTATTACCCTCTCTGCCACTCCCAGATGGTACTTGGAGCTGGTGGACATAGCCCGTCTATTTGGCTTAATGGTGGATGGATTGGTTGTGGCCCTGACGGGCCCAGTTGAAGTTCTGTGGCTCAACCAAAATAGCCACTTTCGCTGTGACTCCATGCCTTTGATAAGCCTGACCTGCTTATCATTCAATATTTCCATGTGATAGAATGGGAAGGACTAGAGAGCTCTTCAAGAAAATTAGAGGTACCAAGGGAACATTTCATGCAAAGATGGGCACAATAAAGGACAGAAATGGTATGGACTTAACAGAAACAAAAGATACTAAGAAGAGGTGGCAAGAATACACAGGAGAACTATACAAAAAAAGATCTTCATGACCCAGATAATCACGATGGTATGATCACTCACCGAGAACCAGACATCCTGGAATATGAAATCAAGTGGGCCTTAGGAAACATCACTATGAACAAGCTAGTGGTGGTGATGGAATTCCAGTTGAGCTATTTCAAATCCTAAAAGATGATGCTGTAAAAATGCTGCACTCAATATCCCAGCAAATTAGAAAAACTCAGCAGTGGCCACAAGACTGGAAAAGGTCAGTTTTCATTCCAATCCCAAAGAAAGGCAATGCCAAAGAACGCTCAAACTCCTGCAGAATTGCACTCATCTCACACACTAGTAAACTAATACTCAAAATTCTTCAAGCCAGGCTTCAACAGTACATGAACCATTAGCTTCCAGATGTTCAAGCTGGATTTAG
>NW_011482326.1:11875-14407 GCF_000754665.1 Bison bison bison
GCTCAAAAATCACTGCAGATGGTGATTGCAGCCATGAAATTAAAAGACACTTGCTCCTTGGAAGAAAAGTTATGACCAAACCTAGATAGCATATTATAAAGCAGAGACAATACTCTGCCAACAAAGGTCCGTCTAGTCAAAGCTATGGTTTTTCCAGCAGCCATGTATGGATGTGAGAGTTGAACTATAAAGAAAGCTGAGTGCTGAAGAATTGATACTTATGAACTGTGGTGTTGGAGAAGACTCTTGAGAGTCCCTTGGACTGCAAGGAGATCCAACCAGTCCATCCTAAAGGAAATCAGTCCTGAATATTCATTGTAAGGACTGATGCTGAAGCTGAAGCTCCAATATTTTGGCCACCTGATGCGAAGAACTGACTCATTGGAAAAGACCCTGATGCTGGGAAAGATTGAAGGCAGGAGGAGAAGGGGACGACAGAGGATGAGATGGTTGGATGGCATCACTGACTCATGGACATGAGTTTGAGTAAACTCCAGGAGTTGGTGATGGACAGGGAGGCCTGGCGTGCTGCAGTCCATGGGGTTGCAAAGAGTCTGACATGACTGAGTGACTGAACTGAACTGAAGTGAACTGACCTGCTCAGACTCTAGAGTGAGTGGTCTAGGTGGGAACATTATTCATTAATTGTGTGGTCTCCTTCATGACTCCCTTTGAACTGATTGTTGAATTTTCTTTAAAATATATTGGATTCATTTTTTTTTTTTTGTACAAATGATCTGTTACAGTGTTTAATTATCTCATATTTAAATGTGATATATTGCTACTTTTATTCAGTTTTAATTTAAATCTTTCGATAGAAAAATTTTTTGTAAGTTTTGTTCATTTTTAAAAGGTGAATTCATTTCTATTTTTAGTTGTATTTCATATCCTACTAACTTTTCTATATAATCGTTGTTGCTGTAGCTGAATATTTGATTTGTATATGTTGGTTTTTATTAGGCAGCATTACTTAAGCTTCAAATTCATTTTAAATTTGCTTCTTAATACATCGATTTTATTGTTGCTGTTTTAAATGAACAGACTTTCAGAGCACTTTTAGTTTCACAGAAGAATTGAGCAGAAAATACATAGTTCCTACATAACCCCTCCTCGTTTCCCACACAGCCTCCTCACTACCAACATCTCTACAGAGAAATACCTTTGTTACAATCAATGAATCAACACTGGCACATCATTCCAAGCCTGTGTGGTGGTGGTGGTTTATTCGTGAGGTCGTGTCTGACTCTTGCGACCCCATGGACCGTAGCCTGCCAGGCTACTTTGTCCATAGAATTTCCCAGACAAGTACACTGGAGTGGGTTGCCATTTCCTTCTCTAGCCCACCGTTTACATCGTGTTTCATTTTTTGTGTTGTACATTCTATGGGTTTGGACGAATGCATAATGTCAGGTATCCACAGTTACAGTGTCACACAGAATGGTTTTCCTGCCCTAAAAATCCCGAGTTAGATCTCTTTATCTTTCCCTCCCCAGACTCCTGGCAACCACTGATCTTTTTATTGTCTTCAGTTTTGCCTTTTCCAGAATGCCATGTACTTGGAATCTTCTTTCACTTATTAATATGCCTTTAAGATGCCTTCATGTCTTTTTGTGGCTTGATAGCTGTGCTTTTTTTTTTCTTTTTACCTATCCATTGTATGGATATGGCTTCCCAGGTGGCACAGTTAGTAAAGAATCTGCCTGCCAGTGCAAGAAAGGCAGGAGATGTGGATTCAGTCTCTGGGTTGGGACGTTCCCCTGGAAGAAGAAATGGCAACCTGTTCCAGTATTCTTGCCTGGAAAATTCCAAGGACAGAGGAGCCTGGTGGGCTACAGTCCATGGGGTCACAAAGAGTTGGACACAACTGAGACTGAGCATGCAGGCATGTGTAAGGATGCACCAGTATCTATTCACCTGTTGAAGGGCATCTTGTTGACTTCTAAATTTCAGCAGTTATAAATAAAGCTGCTATGAGCATCCATGCGCAGGTTTTTGTGTGAACGGAAGTTTTCAACTCATTTTGGATAATTTACAGTTTTTATAATGTCAAAAATAATATGTTCTGCATTATTTAAGATTTTTGTCTCTTTCCTTCCTCTTCTTCTATTCACTATTTATTTTATTATTTAATTACATTGGCTGAGATCTATTACAGTAGCAGGGATGCAGTAGTGGAAAACCTTTATTTTTCTTTCATATATTAAAAGGATATTTCTAAAGTTCTTCACTGCATGTGACTTTGGCTGCAGTTTTTTTTTTTTTTTTTCTATTTAAAATTCTTTATCTGTTAGAGGACATTACATTTTAAGTCTGATTTCTGGAGAACTGTCATTTTCTTTTGTGATAATACGTTACAGTGGTCCATAACGGTGTTTGATGAGTTGTTCCTTTTAGTGCATTTGTAGTTGCAAACACCTTTCTTCTATAGGTGGGCTTCCCTGATAGCTCAGTAGGTAAAGAATCTGCGTGCAATGCAGGAGACCCTGGGTTGATTCCTGGGTCGGGAAGATCCTCTGGAGAAGGGATAGGCTA
>NW_011482327.1:0-1149 GCF_000754665.1 Bison bison bison
CAATACCCAGAAGGCAGGGTCTTGCTCCCAGCCACATGGAGAGCTGGTTATAGACTCAGAGGCCGGGCCTGAAGGTTTGGGGCTCCATAGGGGCCACTGTGGCTACAACCACGCCTGGGGACCCCTGTCATGAGGGGACCCACCCTGCTTGGAACCAGTGGAGTCACCCAACAAGTGGAAACTGGTTGAAGAGCTTAGGAGGATGAGGTGTCAAGGCAGGCCCTAGAAAGAGGGAGGGCAGGGGGGGATTAGGGTGCAAACAGGAGCCCAGCCCTACTCACATGTGAACCTGAGAACCCCAACTGGATGGGGGTTCCATCCACAGCAACCGGAGCCCAAGTTTTAGTCCTATTTCTGTCTCAGAATGGCTGTGTGGCCCCTGTGGGCTATGGTCCATCCCTCTCTGGACCTGTTTCCCCATTTGCACCATGGCAGGGTTTGGATCTGGCATGGGTCTCCAGTACCTTCTGGTGTGAGGACACTCTGCCTGGGCTGGTTTTGGTTGTTTTCAGGTTCAACTTCAGCCTGAAAACTGTCAGGCCCTATCCGTCGTCCCCCTCCCTTACCTGGGAAATCTTGGGCTAGACTGGCTTGCCTGGGTTCTGTTCCCAGCCCTGGAGACCTGAATGGGCTCCTGGAGCCGATGAGCCCTGCTGGCCACTTCCTTCCAGACTGCCGCCTGTCCCCCTGTCATCTGCTTGCTTCCCAAAGAACTCGCCTCCATTGCCTGCTCCTGGTTCCTGGCTCCCCTCAGCATAGGGGGTCACCACTTGCCCACTGCTGCCTCTTCCAGGCAGCCCAGACTGGCTGCACCCTCCAGCCCATCAGTGTTAGAGGCAGCACTTTTATCCTCAGAGCAAGGTCTTGCTGTGGGGAGACTACTTGAGCTGGGGGACTCCAGGAGGACTCTGCCAGAGCCTGGAGGGCTGGTCAGCCTTGGAGCTAGAGATGGTGGTCAAGGCACAAGAGGAGCTGAGAGTAGAAAGGGACAGGGCCAAGCTCAAGCCAGGCAGGGGTAGAGCCCAGTCTGGGGGCAACCAGGAGCCACCAGAGTCTTGGCCCTCCAGCTCTAATCCAAGGGGAAGTTCACGAAGGACCCAGTGTTCTGGCTAAGAATGGATGGCAGTTTACCAGCAAGGAGACATCTTG
>NW_011482327.1:3512-5097 GCF_000754665.1 Bison bison bison
AGCTAGCTCTGGGCTCGGTGCGGGGAGCCCCGGCCTTGATTTCTCCAGCGGCCCCGGGGTCGGGGGGGTGAGGGGGGGGCGAGAAGCTGCCTGTGGGCCGAGGACCCTGGCGGGGGAATGTCCGGAATGTGCCAGGCGCATCTACTACCCCAGGAGAGGGCAGAGGAAGGGGCCGGCCGAGAGAGGGGCAGGGGCGAGGCTCTGGGCGCGGAAAAAAACCTGTTTGTTCTCCTGAGGGCGGAGCCCAGTCCGCGCCTCCTCGCCGGCCCGCTTGCTCCCCACCGCGTCCCGCGCCCCGCGTTCTCTCCCCAGCCCGGCCAGGCCGGCGCTGCCCACCGGAGGGAGCCCGCGCCCCGAGCCCGCCGGACCCTACGCCCGTCCCGCGAGCCAGGCACCTGTGCCAGGTAGGGCTGTCGAGTCGCCGTCCGCCGTCGACGCGGCCGGCAGAGTCCGTGGTGGAGGGAAACTCGGGCAGAGCCCAGCCGGGTGACAGCGACGACTTGGGGCCTAAGTTTCCCCATCCATAATCTTCACTCTCTCTAAGGGATTCTGCCGGCTGAGGGACGATACTTAGTTTTCTGATTTCGCTGTGAGTGAAGAGACTAAGAAGACAGGCACCTAAGGCTGGCCTGGCCCACCCTCTTTCTGCTAGAGAGGGTGTGATTGTTAGTAAATGGCCTGGGGCCAGGGTGCTCTGCGAGTTGATTGCAGGCCGGGGGAATAAGGGAATCTGAGATCAGCTAGTTCTCCCTGTGTCCATTTTGTAGATGAGAAAACCAAGACCCAGAGTCTGGCTCACCCTGATGCCCAGACCAGGAGGCTCACCGGTTACTTGTGATGAGTGTGTGCTGGGCACCAGGCAGTCTCCTGAAGGGCCACTGGGAAGGTAGCTGCTCAGACCTAAGGCGCCGAATCAAGCGCCGCTGGGTGTTATCAACAGGATCTGCCATGAGCAGGCTCTGTGGCTGGATTGTTTAAGCCTTGTCCTCTTTGGAAAGGCACAGTGATACCTCTGCCTTGGAAAGAGACTAAAAACTCAACTCCTCTGCCTACTCTGCTACTTCTGAGCAGGGGGTGTCCAAGAGGGTAAGATGCCTGGTTGCCTCCCACCCAGGGCTGCTGGGGGCTCACATGAGGTCAGTGGTAAGTGTGCCAGGGCTTTGCAATAGGAATTGTGCTCACGCTGAGCCATTTGCACTTGGTCTTCACACTGTGGAAGGCCACATAGCCACATCTCAGGACCACTCAGCAAACCCTGAGAGAGAGCCCCTCACAACCCACCCAGAGGTGGTCCAGACCCCTGGCACCTGGATCCAGTCCCACCTGGGCCTCATGGCCTTGTGGACTTCTGATCGTGGTACCTGGCTGGGAACAGAAAACAGGGCCCCATGGGCCAACAGGCCTGGACAGTTGGGAGGAGCTCTGCATTCCCACTCGTCATTACCAGCTCACTTAGAGCTGTGGTGGAAGGTGGGGGTGGAATAGTGCCCTACCTTCCCAGGGTCTCCACTGCCGCATCTGAAAAATCAGGGGCAGCTCAGAGACTAGTTCAGAGGCCCTGCTTACTACTTCAAAGGAAGGGGCC
>NW_011482327.1:5197-5612 GCF_000754665.1 Bison bison bison
CTCCAGGAGCCATGGTCACCAGGAGTGAGGTTGAGGCCAGGTTGGAAGGGATATGGCTTCTCCACCCGAGGAGAAACCATTTTAAAATCCCTGCTAGTCTGTGCCAACGATGCACATATTGTGTGCACCCACAGTTAAGTGATTTGCCACAGTACACTTCATTCTTGGTCATTTCTGGATGCCTACTAACTAGCATCTGATTTGCTTTCTTTGACGATTTTCACTCGAGTTTTTAACTTTTATCTTGGAGTAATCAAAAGCTCACAGAAAAGTGGTAAGAATGGTACCAAGACCACCCCCTATCTGGATCCCCCACTGTGAACATTTCTGGTCATTTTCTTCAGGAAGGGGGACGCTGATGTGGGAGCAGTTGTGTGACTGTCACCTTCCAGGGGCCACAGCAGGGCCAGGAGGT
>NW_011482327.1:5712-6154 GCF_000754665.1 Bison bison bison
GGAAGGGGCCAGGACATAGATGCATAGACCAGGAGCCAGCCTGCAGGTTGGCCCTGGCACTTGTGCTGTTCACCTCATCACCCCGGACCACCCCAGGATAGGAAGGAGCAGAACCATCTCACCTACCCTACCCTCACTGTCCATCAGTTCCCAGACCTAGCCCTTGTGCCTTCAGAGCCAGGACCTTGCTGGGGCCTCTGTATTCAACCGGGGGAGCTGATGTGAGGCGCCAAGCACAGGGCCAGGCACATAGCAAGTGCTCAGATCTGTTCGTTTGTACCCTCTGGACACATACAACTCAGTGACAGAGGTGGACCACAACCACACTGAGGGCTGCCGCCCTGAGTAGCATTACCACCAGGGGCTGTGGGAGCCTGGGATAGGGGAGCAGGCCTGGCTGGGAGGATCAGAAAATACTTCCTGGAGGAGGAGGACTTGGAAG
>NW_011482327.1:6254-7235 GCF_000754665.1 Bison bison bison
ACTTGGAAGCAGCAGAAGGAGCTCAGGAACTGCCCAGTCAAGGCCTGTGCATTCTTTGAAACTGTCCACCTCCCTTCCTTCTCAACTTGAGCCAAATTCCAGACTGAGTGCCCCAACCTGAGGGCACTGATCCCAGGAGCAGCCAGTGCTTCACCTCGGCCTCCAGCCTGCTTTGTGCTTCTGCTTAGCACCCCTGTGGCCTAGGATTCAGTGGGACAGAGAGTCTAGGCCCCCAGCAGTGGGCCTGGGACCTGCCCATGGTAGGCATCGGCACCTGGTCCCCGAACTGCCCTCAGTTGATGCCAAGAAAAATTTCAAATCTGGCCCAAGGCACTCTGGAAGCTGGAAGCCTGCTGTCTCCCTTCTCCACTCAGCCTCCATGGCTGACTGATCCCTTTGGACTGGATCTTGCTTCAGGCCACAGCCCATAAGGTGCCAGCTCATGCGTAATACCCGCTTGCTTTCTGCTTGCTGAATGAGGCTGCCCCAACTGCCAGCCCCTGCCCCTGGCATCAGACAGGAGTGTGGTTGAGGGAGAGGAGAGCTGCTTTCCATGGTTCCAGAGTCCTGAGCAGCAACCCATATGGTGCCCCAGGTCTTTGGGTCCTGAAGTTTGGGATCCATCAGGGATTCTTCATTCCTTCCTGCTGCACTTGCAGAGAGCTGACCTATGCCAGGACAAGGGCAGCCACCCAGAGACCTGCGTGCCTGAAAGTGACCCTCAAAAGAGGTTGACTGGTGGTCATAGGGTGTGTGATGGGACACGCAGGCACCTTTACAGTCGAGTGGTAGGAAAGCGGCTGGGAGACCAGACAGGGTTAAGACCCCAGCTTGGACACAGTCTAGTTGTGCAAACCTGAGCACATCATGAAAGCTCTGGAGGCCCCGTGTCACCTGTCCAGAAGGGAGGCTGAAGCCAGGAGCACTGTGCTTTCAGAGCTGTCAGTGGAGCCAGGGCCACCATATCCTCCTCCAGGAGCC
>NW_011482327.1:9045-9212 GCF_000754665.1 Bison bison bison
CATTGTCTGGAAGAAGGCAGCCCATCCTAGATGGGCCAGGGAGCACCAAGGAAGAGTGTGGGGGCAGCAACAGCACAGAGGGACCCCAGGGGGACATGAGGACTCCTGTGAGAGGCGCTGCCTGGGCTGAAGCTCAAGGCCTTTTGTCAAGGGTGGAGACACAGACG
>NW_011482327.1:9312-11104 GCF_000754665.1 Bison bison bison
TCATTCCACCCCTTTTGGCTTGGAGAATCAGGTCAGCTGACCCAGTGGCGGCTTAAGTTGACCGGGGTCCAAACTTCAATACTCGGCCAAGCTTGTGCATTGAGAAAAGGACCGGATGAGGATAACCAAACAGGGATCCCCAGCCCCCTTCCTGCTCCCTTCCACATCCTGCCTGGGGCCTCAGCATTGTTTGTCTGGGTGCAGGTCCTCGCTAGGGTGCTGGGCCTTTGACCTCAAGGGATGCTGCCAAGGAAGAATGGGAGGCTATGGCCCTGGTTATGAGCTTCACTGAAACCGGTGCCGCCCCCTCATGGACAGGCGCAGGGGTCTGGGAGTGCTTTGAGACCCGGGCTTCATCCTCAGCCAGACAGGGTAAGAGATGGGTCTAGTGATTTTTTCTGACACCATGGGACTTGGACTCTGTGTCTCTTGCTCCTTCCTTTGCAGGTGAGTTGGAAGAGAGCAGGTGTGCCTCTGCTGTGAAGTCAGTGTCCTGTCAGCTTCTGCTTCTGCTGCTCCTCCCTTCAGGCTCAGGGCTGCTGGGCCGCCTGCAGAGGGAAGCTCGCTAAGGAAGCCCCTTGGCTTGAGGCAGGGCTCTCCAGCAGGTGGGCTTTGACTACCTTGTTGTCACCTGTCCCCTGGGACACATCATTACCCTGAAGGACCTTGAGAGGGGTCTCTCACAGGCATTCATACACAAAGGTGAATCCTCATCTTAAAGCTCGGAGGCATTTGCTTTAAACACAGCCAAAGAGGACCCAGCTGTCTCTTATGGGAGGTGGCTATAAGGCACAGGGACTTTTCTTTGAGCCTGTTCCCCAATGCTGAGACCCCTGGAGGCTCTTATTCATGGAGTACTTGAGTACCAGCCCCACCCCTGGGCCCATATCCCCCATCGGCAGGGCCAGTCTTCTTGTGTGTTGAGCTGTTGCTCAGCCTCAAGGATCATGCACAGGTGTCCTCCCCACCTCCCTATCTCCCCTTCTCACTGAGGGTGGCGGCCCCCAGGTTGAATTCAGCCAGGAGGTAGGCATGGAAGGACTCTGGTCAGGGGAGCTGACTGGATCCTCAAGCAGTTTGTCATAAGAGGGCCAGAGGAAACAGGTGTGACAGCCGGGGTCCTCCTTGCAGGTTTTGTTTCTCCATGGTTTAGTCACGACACCTTTATCCAATGGTGGGGGAGCCAGAGCCCCATAAAAATGCTCACAGACAGAGCTTTACTAAAACACTGCCTCAAGTTGGCCCAGCAACCATCCCCTGCACTGGGTGGCCCAAGGCCTCAGTGACTTCTTCCAGATGTCCCTGTCACATCTGTTTTCAGTCACTGGGCTTGGCTGCATGGGTCACGGTCAGCTATGCCCTATTGCCCTGTCCCACTGCTTCCTCACTCTTGATTTCTGAGCCATGCCTAACGTGTCTGCCTGGAGCTGAGCCAAGGACTCTGGTGCCAAGAGACTGCATTGTGTCTGATCCTTGCCAGCCAGAGATGGGGCCCTGCAAAAGGTCCATACACATGCGGAAACACAGCTGGACCTCCTGTCAGCTCCCTGGCTGCAGAGTGTCCCAACTCCTCTCTGGGAGGAAGGCCTGCCCCTCGCTCCCCTGCCAGTCGTGCACCCACTCATGCTTGCTCATGGTGGCCAGAGTCCAGCACATACACATGCAGAGAAGCCCCAACTCCTGTGCCCTCTGGCTGCAGCTCCTGGAAGGCAAGGCTGAAGGTGTTTGGTTCCTCTTCCCTCCCAGTTCACCTGGGAGGTCCCTGCCTGGTACCCAGCACCTGCCGCCCCGG
>NW_011482327.1:11204-12099 GCF_000754665.1 Bison bison bison
CAGGTTGGTAATTCCAGAAAACTTTCCCCCAGTTAGTTTTCTCATCTTGGAGGCAGAGCGTGTGCCTGTGGGGTGACGGGGTGACCCTTCCTCCTGCTGTTTCTCTCTCCATCTCTGTCTCCTCATACATCAGCCAAGCACTGGTGTCCTTGTCTGCCAGCTCTCCAAGGTCCCTCCCTGCCACTAGTCTGCCTTCACCAGCTCCTCTGCCTCAGCTCTGACTGCACTCGCTGATGGCCTCAGATGCCTCTGGGCTCACTGTGCCTGGGACCACAGGCTCCGCATACCCCCCTCATTGGCTCTTCACTTTTCTCTATCCAGTCAAGGCCAGAAGCTCTTTTCCTGGGAGATTGCCAGGCGACCTTGCGAGGCTGCAGCAGCTGGGAGGAAGGTGGGGGGCAGCTACCCGCGTCAGAGAGAGCCTGTCCTGACTCTCTCAGCCAGCCATGCCAGGGACACTGCCCCAGCCTGCCCCAAGAGACAAGTGCAGGCGAATGGAAGAGGGAGGAAGAAGGGAGTAAAGGGCATGGAGGGTGGCCTGACTTGCTCAAGAGGACTTGCACTTAGTCCAGAGCTGCCCTGGGACAAGTCCGGATGTAGGGCCTTGGTTGGATTTAGCAAGGGAAAGGGTCCTGCCTAGTGGAACTGAGAGAGAGGATGAAAGGTGGTAGGGAAGCCACCCATTCCTTTGGTGGCCCAAGATAGGCACTTGGGCAGGGTGATGTGACACTTCCTAAGAAATGAGAAGCCATCTCCCTATCAAGGTAGATTCAGGCTGTCGTCCTGAAAAGGTGCACAGTGAGGACACCCATTAGCATCCAGATACCAAGCCATGGCATGGGATAGAGCTGGCACCAAATTACAGGGAGGGGCACATCATCTGGCTTGGGGGTGT
>NW_011482327.1:15022-15873 GCF_000754665.1 Bison bison bison
CCTGAGGCCCAAGGGACAGGCTGTGGTGGGTCAGTGCTTTGACTCAAGCCATCGTCTGTCAGTTCCATCCTGGAGAGCTGGCTTCCCTTCTCCAGCCCCTCCTGGACCTGGGAGGCCCTCACAGGCCACGGAAGGGCAGCACTTGCCTCAGGGGCAGAGAGGCAAAAATGAGGCTAGAAGACAAAGTTAGGAAGAGAAATCAGAGCACAGGACACCTCACCTGGTGCCCAAGGGCTTGCCCATTGGACACAGAGCCTACCCTTGAGCTACACAGGGCTGACACCGCCAGGCCATGCTGACTAAGGACAGGCTGAGAGTCACTATGATCACTGTGCTAGGTTGTGCTGGGCAGTTGCAAGAATATTGGTGTCTTCTGTTCTCACAGCAGTCCTGAAAGGTGGACTTTTTTTTTTTTTAATTTCCATTTTATAAATGAGGACAATGAGACAAGTCAGAGGGAGAGGTTAGATGACCCATTCAAGGTCTGTCAGATGGCCACTAAGGAGTGAGAGAGACAGCCCAACCCCAAAGAGACTGTCCCCCAGCCTCTATCCTTCCCCATTCCTCCTTCTGGATCCACTAGTGTTGACCACTGCTGCCAACACTCACCAGGCAGGAGTCTGGCCATCAGAGTTCTCTAAGAGAGTTGGTGGCCTGCCTGTCTCAGCCATCTCCTCAACAGACAGGGCATGCGTTCCCCAAGGTGAGTGGCCCTGGGCAGATGTAGGATGTGCTGCCCAGAGGGGCCTTTTGGCCAGACTTCACCAGCTCTGGCTTCCCCATGCCCAGAGGACAGTCTGGAAGGTCTCAGTGTGCCAAGGACCTTATGGTGATGAGCCATTATAAATACG
>NW_011482328.1:0-898 GCF_000754665.1 Bison bison bison
GATCAAAATGAAGGGAACTGTGCCAATGCTCTTTCCTTGAATACCAATTATAGAGTGGTAACTTGTTCTCAAAAGCTCCCTGGCTTAGGTTAAGTCCTTCAGATTTCATGCCCCTAAATTCTGAAGCAATTCAAATAGACTTTCTCTAAGATTTTTTTTTTCTACTTGCAGATCATACTATATCCAGTCTCACAGATGATTAAGTATTATATTATTCAAATATATGTATACAATATATGGGTTTACATCTATATTTGTGTGTGTATATATGTATATACACACACATTCACATTTGTGCATCTTTTATTTATTGCCAGCTTTCTCGAAATCTTTACAGAAGTTGGTAGAAGGCAACAATAGTATCTAAGCAAAATGTCAACACTCTTGAAGAAGGAAACAGAAGATTTCTTGGGTGCAATAAACATCCCTTCCTTGAAGCCCATTTTATTTCTTCCTTTCACATTCCTAGGAATTCCAAGGAACTTAATCCAAGCTACACACACAATTCTCCCCATCTGATTGGATTTCAGGCCCATCTGATGGCCCACCTCACCATGGTCAATGCTTCTGCACATCTGTCTCACTATGGCACAGAGACAATGATGTGTACACAAGAAACATGTTGACCCAGAAGCAAGTGACCCCAGTCCTAATGCCCCAAGAAATAAGGGGAATCATTATTTAATATGTTTATAACCTATTTGGAGCATGCCAGTTGAGATTTCTAGCCAAAGTCTATGATTCCATATGAATAAGTGCAAAAATTCAAAGATAAAGAAAGTCACTGAGAGTACATGGTGATTTTCATCAGTCAGAATAATTCTTTAGTTTGCAGAGAACGACAACCTACACCTAGAGCAGAAATCCCCATTAGCCAAATATTGAGGTATCTGAGACA
>NW_011482328.1:3748-4360 GCF_000754665.1 Bison bison bison
TAATGTATTACATGCAATTTTAATTTTTTCTGTCCATTCTTATTTCTCTACACTGTGTATTACTTGTGTAAAAATGTAAAGTAGAGGGGGGACAAGGAGGAGGAGAAAGAAAGGGGTGATAGGGAGGATCAGGGGAAGGGGAGAGAGAAAGGCAGAGAGTAACAGGGGTAGACAGATAACCCCCCTTAAAGACCATGATATCCAAAAACCAATCAGTGTCCTCCTAACTGCTCTACTTCACAGTTTTCTGTCTTGTCCACAAGAGAGAATATCACAGAAGATGCCACTGAACTTGTCAAAATAAAAATTCATAATGATTGTATTTTAAGAACAGAGTCTATACTCTAAGCTGGATTCAGTCACCTTTAGAATTCTGACACCTGACCCACAACTTTTGTAACCAAATTGTTTCTTAAAACCCTGAAGTTCCTACATCTGGTCTTTGCTCTATCTTTTTTAAGCAACAAAAATTAAATATTTATATATCATAAAATATCAAGATATATTTTTAGTGAGGTATATTTTACATCTCATAAAATTCACCCATTTCAGGTGTAAAATTCAATGAGTGATGCAACCACTACCAAAAATCAGTTTTAAGATATTTTTATG
>NW_011482328.1:4460-6431 GCF_000754665.1 Bison bison bison
ATGTCAGTGGTAAAGAAAGAGAAAATAGGATGATATCTAAATAGAGATAAAATTCTACCAAATAGCAGTGGATGGGATGTTGAAATTGAGCCCTGATTTTTAAAAGAATGGGGGGAATCTTGTGGCAGCATCAAGAAGAGTTGGTGGATTTGAGAATCTTCTCTCCTTTTAGATCCATCCTATCTAAGACTCATTCCAAGTGCTAAGTCAGTGAATAAACACTTGCAAAATACTTCAATTAATCCCAATCATTATACTAATTTTGCTTTAGTTATCAAAATTAATTTTGATGTGATACTTTTAAAATAAACACTATTATAATCTCTCTGTAATTTTTTTTTCCCCACAAAATGGTTCCCAACAACTCACCTTTCAGGAAATTGTAGATTCCTGTCGTCTTCATGTTGTGAGTTTCCTATCATGGTAATGTCATTATTTTCACAGGTGTACCAGATGTGACAAACATAGACTCATGCTTAAGCATCCAAAAAGACTAGAAGGATGTAGGCAGGAAAATGGCAATATTATGTAATGACTAAAGATCACTTATCATTATTGATTTTATTTCCCTTCTCAAAATCCACTAAAACAGTATATCCTAAAGGCTGCAAGACTGGAAGATTAGAATTAATTTCTAATGAATATCTAGTCCTTTCATGATCAAGTTTAAAGAAATTGAAGCTACACACATGCGCGCAGACACACACGACTTTGGTATAGCAACTCCTGTTACCTAGACCCCTGAATTTCATTTATAACTGAGATTCCAGAAAGCCAGCCTGCAGGTGAGACATGGGAACCTGACCTGCTCTTCCTGACCTCTGTCAGAGATGACTTCCTCCCGAGGCCTGCACAGCAAGCCACAGCTGGACTGTGAATGAGCAGCAGCTGATGGCTGAGTTTCTGTGGTCTGAATGTGGCTCTCCTGTCCTCCACAGGGCAACTGGCTAGCAGAAGCACAGGATGTGCCCACGCCAGGAGCTGGAGCTGCTGGAATATTTCACCCTTCGTCAGGCCATCACAGCCTATGTCTCAATTTTCCTGTCTCAGGTTTAGTAAATACATACTCCAGAAACTGTCTCTCAGTGACACTTTTGCAGGCCCAGTGACAACTTTTCTGAGCCTCTAGGAATGCCTGCTTTAGAGGGCAAATCTCAGGATTAAACAGGCTCATGCAGGTGAAAGAACCCAGTCACGATGCCATGTAAGTTACCAGGCACTCAACCACCAATGTGAGATAATGACTCTGAGCCCCAGGTTCTGCAGCATCACGTCACCTGGGAAAGTCCACCAGGAGCTGAAGGAGGGTCCACGTGGTAAAATGCAGATTCTGACTCAGGAGTGCTGGGGGAGCCAGAGAGTCTGCATTCCCTCCAAGCTGGCAGGTGATGCCCTTTCTGCTATTGCCCAGGCGGTTTTGAGTGGCAAGAAACTGGGTTATTATTTAATCAGTTGTGCTTCAGGAACATTAAAATCAGATGGGCAGTTTTGAAGATACTCTTACAAAAGTTGTGACCCCTCTGGTCAATTTTATACTTCTCAAAGTAGCAATTTTTAAATAAAGAAAATATATGTCAAAAATATTTAAAATGTGGTTTAAGTGCTTGTAATTCTTTGAAAAATGCAACTTTTTAACACTGGCAAGATTCAGAAACACTACAAGTATGATTTGGCTTAGAAAGTGTTGAAGGAAGTATTGAAGATTTTTTAAGATTAAGTGAACAGTGTGTAAGACTCAGCACTCAGCTAGGTGAAGAGCCTTTCCCCTATGGCTACAGAGGCACTGGGAAGAAGTCCACCAATAGCTGCTTTGAAAACTATGGAGACAAGTTTGCAGAGAATGATGTAATTGGCTGCTTTGCATGGCTCAGAGGATAAAGCGTCTGCCTGCAATGCACGAGACCCAGGTTCGATCCCTGAGTTGGGAAGATCCCCTGGAGAAGGAAATGGCAACCCACTCCAGTATTCTTG
>NW_011482328.1:8313-9656 GCF_000754665.1 Bison bison bison
GGGTTCTACAGCAAACAGAAATATTCAAATCCCTTTGTAGACCAAGCTTCTGATGGCGGAGGAGACAAGGTCCCACCTTGCTCAGAATGATGCAATAGTATTAAGCATACAATATTTCATCATGGGGTGGGTGCTACTGCCAAGCCATCCTGAGATTTCCATCCAGCAGAGAGAGGAGACAGGGAACCTCACTTTTCAGGGCAATTTCCTGCAATATCATTCACTGCCTCTTATTTTCACTAGGGGTAGTGCCCGTCTCACCTCCCATCACTCTTGATTGTGTACCCTTATTCTGATGAAATACTCTTTTCTCTCCTCTGTTCACCCACTAAGAAGGTCCTTAAGTCCCCACCCATTCTGTCCAGATCTCAACCTTAGCCCTTTCTTTTCCTGAGACTCTTGATGACAAATATAGCTCCCAGGAATCTGCCACTCACTTTAACTCCTTTAACTTTATCAGATGGGCTTGGAATAACTGCTCCTCTCCCAGGAAACTGCTAGAGCCTTGACCACAGCTAATGGACCAAAGTACCAGGGGATCCTAACCCATGACTAGCCACCAAGTCATTCTGATTTCCCCTCCTGAGAATTATAAGGCCAGGAAAAAGCAGGAAAGTAGAGCAGAGTCACCGCACCCAGCAAAGGTGAGAGACCAGGGAGCTTGGGCACATGCATGCATCCTGTGACAGTGGCTCCAATACCCACTAAGGACCCCAGTTCCTAGCTCCAGGAAAGTCAGCATTGCTCCAGCTGTGCAAGACGCCCATTTCCTTTCCATCAAGCCCTCTTCCTTTGAACTAACCTGGGTAGATTCTGCCACTAGCAACCCAAAAGCCTTGACTAAAACAGTTACCACAGGTACAACAAAAGACTGCATACTAAAATTAATTGGGAAAATGAGATGTTTTTGTAAAGTTAAATTTTCAAATTACTACTTAGGAAGAAACTATTAGTGAGAACCTATTTTCATGAGGACTACAGAGTTTTGTCATCTTAAAAGCTGACAGAAATACATCTTTTCTTGAAACTCAGATCTAAAATTTTGAGCACCAATGGTCTCATTTGGTATTCTTTTTTTTTTTTTTTTCCCCCTTTGGTCTGATTTAATTGTTTTTAAACATGGTGGTGGCAAGAATACAAAGAACTATACAAAAAAGATCTTCACGACCAACATAATCACATTGGTGTGATCACTCACCTAGAGACAGACATCCCGGAATGTGAAGTCCAGTGGGCCTTAGAAAGCATCACTACAAACAAAGCTAGTGGCGATGATGGAATTCCAGTTGAGCTATTTCAAAACCTGAAAGATGATGCTGTGAAAGTACTGCACTCAATATGCC
>NW_011482328.1:9756-10774 GCF_000754665.1 Bison bison bison
AGTTATGTCTGCTTTTTAATATGCTATCTAGGTTGGTCATAACTTTTAGTCATCAGCAAAAAAGACTTTATATCAGGTCACACCACACCTGACCTTGCGAGTAAGAGCAGATGTGTTCTGTGACTCTTCAATATTGTGAACTTCTTTCGATGTGCCCATGGTTAGCTTCATTAATGGTTCCTGAACCTAATTATTTTGAAAAGAATCAGCCATTGGTTTGATAGCCCTGAAGAAAGTCTGACACCAGGAGTGCAGTGCCAAAGCCAGGCTTTGAGTTCAGTGGAATGGAGAGGGGCAGACGGGGAGGATAATAAAAGACCCACTGTCCTGCTGAGAAGTTGGATCTACATCCATGCAACATAGCAAACATGCCATACAGGGGCATGGAGCAAAACTGGGCCAAAGAAGAGTAGAGCTTGGAGATGATCACCAGGCTGAAAAGGATCCCTGTGTGCATGAGTGAGCCACTAAGGGAGGTGGCCCAGCATGGACTGCCTGCATCATTCTACGTAAACTAATTCAGCTTGGGTGAGATGAGAATAGGAGCTGAAGCTATAAAAGTCTGAGAGCTTCATATTTTCTTTGATTTTGTTAGAATTAACAAAACTTTATTGCTGTTAAAATAGGTCATCAATATGATGGCTGCTCAAAGAAGGTTATGAAACAAAAAGAGTAACAGAATTATTAATAGGCAGCCACCAGTGGAAAACCACCAAATCATGGTCCTCTGGCCTTCAGCAGCAAGAGGCCTTTAGGCAACTCATTCAACCTTCACTGAGAGGAAAATCCTTTATCTGTAAAAGGGAGATGATGAAAATCACAGGATAAAAGATCACGAAGATGAAAGAGATTATGTGTATGCAGATACCATCTAAATTATGAAGTTCAGTTCAGTTCAGTCACTCAGTCATGTCTGACTCTTTGTAACCCCATGGACCAGAGCTTACTCAAACACATCCATTGAGTCAGCGATGCCATCCAATCATCTCATCCTCTATCATCCCCTTCTCCTCCAACC
>NW_011482328.1:13410-14238 GCF_000754665.1 Bison bison bison
CCCCCCCCCCTGCCACAAGAATGTACAACTATCTCCAAGAAGGGTATTTTTGCTGGCACAGTGCACCTCAACTATCTTTCAAGGCAAAATGCACAGTCTCCATCTCATATCTCTAGAATTTTAACTGCCAACAGATGAAACTTCTGTCCCACAGCAGATCTCTGAAACATTAGACAGTGTACAGAAACTATTATCACAAAAATCTTCTGAAGTCCTTACAACCTATTTTGGCTTTCTTTTTCACATAATTATTTCCAAGTAAGTTCTGCAGGATGATAGAATCATTGGATTTCAGAGCTTCAGGCCTCTCAGATATGACTGAGGTCGAATGTCAAGACTCACTCCCTGCCTGCCTAACAGCTACTAGCAGCTTGGTGTTAATGAAGTAAGTGCTCTCTTTCTTCACTCAGAACTCTTAACCAAGAACTATATATTTCTTCACCTCCCTCAATACCACTATATAACCCAGCCAGCAATTTACTGCATTTAAATGATTCATTTATTAGTGCTAATTGGGCAGTATTTATAGGAGAGTTGTATTTGTTCTGTTGTGTACATTATGCCTTTAACAGCTTTAAAAATACAATCTACAGTTTATAAGAACTAACCAAGAATCCTATGTTTGTCCCAGGCTGTTTTAACCATGTTTTACCAAAGGAGAAGTTCTGAAGTATCAGAATGCCCATCTAATAGAAATGTAGAAGAGCTGCCTGAAATTAACTGGAGTGAACAAGCATGAAATGTCTCTAAAAACATTCTGTAAATAACATTTGAAGGCTTGAAAATCTAAAATTCAGTTCAGTTCAGTTCAGTTGCTCAGTCATGTCC
>NW_011482329.1:0-838 GCF_000754665.1 Bison bison bison
CCCAGCTGGAATGAGGGTGACTACTACTAATTTCAGGTCAACTAGGCCTCTGAGCACTCTCTTCACTGAGCTTTAAGTTAGATGGCAACAAACAAAGAAAATAGCCCTTAGAAAAAGCAGTGGTTGATGTCAAGGCATGGTACTGCTTCCTGAGGGACAATATTCCTGAAGAAAATATATGGAGTGCATTTCAAAAAAATGGTCAAATTCAGGGTCAAGGATTTCCTTCATCTCTGAGATACATATCAGCAGGCAATGCAGTGTCTATGTGCAAGAATATATGAGCTAACAAGAAAAATAATAAGATATCTGAGAAACCAAAAGATAATCAAATAAATGAAAGAAACTAAACAAACTATTCCAGAGTAAGCTTATGGATAATAGATCATTTTAAAAATAGTTCATAAATATAGTACAAATACTCAGAAATATAAAGGAGGTTATAGGAAATGAAGTAGAAATAAATTAAAAAACAACATTGAATACATTGGCTGTCTGACCAAAGATATCTTCAAAAAAGGAATTAGTGAACTAAAAAATCAGGTTTAAGAACTCTCCCAGGAAACAGGAAAGTAAAAATGTATATAAAAGAAAATGTAGGGTATATGGAATAAAAGAATAAGAGTACAAGTATCAACATATGCATATTAAACTTAGAAGAGGATAAATAAATGGAACAAAGAAGTTCTTAAAAACATATAATAATAATAATTAAAAAAGACAAATACTATACAATAAAGCCAATTTCATAGGGAAAAATAAAAACAAAGAAAAAAAATCATGCCTGAGAATTTCCCCAAGTTATAGGTAGATATAAAGTCATTAGCTTAACAGACTT
>NW_011482329.1:3927-4420 GCF_000754665.1 Bison bison bison
AGGACATTTCATCCCAAAACAATGAATTTCACCTTTTTCTCAAGTGCACACGGAACCTTCTCCAGGATAGATCACATCCTGGGCCATAAATCTAGTCTTGATAAATTCAAAATAATTGAAATCATTCCAAGCATCTTTTCTGATCACAACGAGGTAAGATTAGAAGTCAACTGCAGGAAAACAAACTATTAAAAATACAAACATATGGAGGCTAAACAACACGCTTCTGAATAAACAACAGATCACAGAAGAAATCAAAGAAGAATTCAAAATATGCATACAAACAAATGAAAATGAAATCACAACAACTCAAAACCTATGGGATTCAGTAAATCAGTGCTAAGGGGAAGGTTTGTAACAATACAAGCTTACCTCAAGAAACAAGAGAAAAATCAAATAAATAACCTAGGTCTAAACCTAAGGAAACTAGAAAAAGAGAAAATTAAGAACTCCAGGGTTAGTAGAAGGAAAGAAATCATAAAAAGTTAGGGCA
>NW_011482329.1:4520-5726 GCF_000754665.1 Bison bison bison
CCCAAACACAGCAATCTAAACAAGATGAAAAGGCAGAGAAATATTCAGCAGGTAAAGAAACATGATAAATGTCCACCAAACCAAACAAAAGTGGAGGAGATAGGGAGTCTACCTGAAAAAGAATTCAGAATAATGATAGTAAAAATGATCCAAAATCTTGAAAATAAAATGGAGCTACAGTTAAATAGTCTGGATACAAGAATTGCAAAGATGCAAGAAATGTTTAACAAGGACCTGAAGAAATAAAAGACAGTCAGTCAATAATGAATAATGCAACAACTGAGATCAAAGCACTCTGGAGGGAACCAAAGGTAGAAAAACTGAGGCAGAAGATAGGATAAGTGAGACAGAAGATAGAATTCTGGAAATAAATTAAGCAGAGAGGAGAAAAGAATTAAAAGAAATGAGGACCACCTCAGAGACCTCTGGGACAATGTCAAATGCCCCAATATTTTAATCATAAGAGTCCCAGAAAAAGAAGACAAAAAGAAAGGCCATGAGAAAATACTTGAGGAGATAATATTTGAAAACTTCCTTAAAATGAGGAAAGAAATAGCCACCCAAGTCCAAGAAACCCAGAAAGTCCCAAACAGAATTAACCCAAAGTGAAACACCACAAGACACATATTAATAAAATTAACGAACATCAAATACAAACAGAAAATATTAAAAGCAGCAAGGGAAAAACAACAAATAACTCACAAGGTGATTCCCATAAGGATAAGAGCTGATCTTTCAATAGAAACTCTTCAGGCCAGAAAGGGAATGGAAGCATATACTTAAAGTGATGAAAGAGAAAAACCTACAACCCTGATTACTGTACCCAGCAAGGATCTCATTCAAATATGAAGGAGAAATCAAAAGCTTTATGGACAAGCAAAAGCTAAGGGAATTCAGCACCACCACACCATCTCTCCAACAAATGCTAAAGGATCTTCTCTAGACAGGAAACACAGAAAAGGTGTATAAACTCGAACCCAGAACAACAAAGGAAATGGCAACGGGATGATACTTATCAATAATTACCTTAAATGTAAATGGGTTGAATGCCCCAACAAAAAGATAAAGTCTTTCTGAATGGATACAAAAACAAGATCCCTATATATGCTGTCTACAAGAGACCCACCTGAAACCAAGGGAAACATACAGACTGAAAGTGAAGGGCTTAAAAAAGATATTTCATGCAAATGGAGACCAAAAGAAAGA
>NW_011482329.1:5906-7086 GCF_000754665.1 Bison bison bison
TGGGTTCGATTCCTTGGTTGGGAAGATCCACTGGAGAAGGAAATGGCAACCCACTCCAACACTCTTGCCTGGAAAATCCAATGGACGGAGGAGCCTGATAGGCTATAGTCCATGGGGTCGCAAAGAGTCGGACAAGACTGAACGACTTCACTTTCATTTTCCACTAACACCTATCCTACTCAAACTCTTCCAGAAAACTGCAGAGGAAGGTAAACTTTCAAACTCATTCTATGAGGCCACATCACTCTAATACTAAAACCAGACAAAAATACCACACACACACACAAAAAGAAAACTGCAGGCCAATATCACTGATGAACATAGATGTAAAAATCCTTAACAAAATTCTAGCAAACAGAATCCAACAAATATAAAAAAGATCATTTATCATTACCAAGCGGGCTTTATGCTAGGGATGCGAGGAATCTTCAATATTTGCAAATCAATCAATGTGATACAGAACATTAACAAATTGAAAGATAAAAACCATATGATTATCTCCATAGATGAAGAGAAAGCCTTTAACACAGCTCAACATCCATTTATGATAAAAACCCTCCAGAGAGCAGGCATAGAATGCATATAACTCAACATAATAAGAGCTATATATGACAAACCCACAGCAAATAGTATCCTCAATGGTGAAAAATTGAAAACATTTCCCCTAAAGTCAGGAACAAGACAAGGGTGCCCACTTTCACCACTTCTTTTCAACATAGTTTTGGAAGCTTTAGCCATGCTATTAAAGAAGAAAAATAAATAAGAGGAATCCAGATTGGAAAAGAAGAAGTGAAACTCTCACTGTTTGCAAATGACATGATCCTATACATAAAAACCTTAAACACACCACTAGAAAATTGCCAGATCTAATCAATGAATTTAGCAATGTTGCAGGATAGAAAATCAACACACAGAAATCCCTTGCATTCCTATACACTAACAATGAGGAAAGAGAAAGATAAATTAAGGGAACGATTTCATTCACCACTGCAATGAAAAAAATAAAATACTTAATAATAAATCTACCTAAAGAAACAAACGACCTATATATAGAAAACTATAAAATGTTGATGAAAGAAATCAAAGAGAACACAAATAGATGGAGAAATATGCCGTGTTCATGGATCAGAAGAATCAATATAGTGAAAATGAGTGTACTACCCAAAGCAATCTATAGATT
>NW_011482329.1:8804-9892 GCF_000754665.1 Bison bison bison
GGGTTCAGAATGGGAAACACATGTACACCCATGGCTGCTTCATGTGAAAGTATGGCAAAAGCCACCACAGTATTGTAAAGTAATTAGCCTCCAATTTAAAAAAGAATAAAAGCATCAAAATAAACAAAAAGAGAGAAACTGATAGATCAGAAAGACTAAAAAATAAGCAAAGTTGTTGATTGAACAAATCAATATTGTTGAAATCGTATGTATAGAATTTTATACCTAACTACATAAAACAGGTGTTATTTACATAAAATCTATTAATATTTTCAAAAATTTTATTTATCTCACAAAAACATAACCTCAATAAATACCACAGAATCAAATTTGTACAAAATATATTCTACAAATTCCTCCAATAAAATAATAAACATAAAACTTTACACATCCCATGTATGTGAAATCTCAAAAAACAGATATAAGAAAATCTAAATATCTCTTTTATGAAACTGTCAATCAAAAGGAAATATTTGATTCCTATGGATATCAAAGATATGATTGATTGATCATATTGCAGTCCTATTTTTGGATTTTGAGGAAGTTATACACTGTTTATCATAATGGTTGCAACTTACATTCACACAGTGTACAAAAGTCCTATTTTTCCACATCTAACCATTTGTTTTTTTGTTTGTTTTTTTTGTTTTTAATAATAGCTATTCTAACAGGTGTGAGATGACATCCCACTGTGGTTTAAATTTATATTTCCTTCACAATTAGTGACTTTGAACACGTTTTCATATAACTTTTGGCTATGTGTATGCCTTCTGTGGAGAAATGTTTGTTCAGATCATTTGCCTATTTTTTAATCAGGTAATTTCTTTTGCTACTGGGTTGTCCAGTCCCTTACATGGTTTGAATATTAATAATTTATCAGATATATGGGTTACAAATATTTTCACTGATTCTATATGTTGTCTCTTTATTTTGTTGTTTCTTTTAAAATCTTGAGGAGATATATGCAAACCTCTGTTCAATGCAGCATTATTCACAAAAGTCAGGACATGGAAGCAATCTAAATATGCATTAATTGATGAATGGATAAATAAAAATCAGTATATGCATGTGTGCATGCTAAGTCACTT
>NW_011482329.1:9992-11901 GCF_000754665.1 Bison bison bison
GCGTGTACAACTCTTTGCAATCCTATGGACCGTAGCCTGCCAGGCTCCTCTATCCATGGGATTCTCCAGACAAGAATACTGGAGTGGGTTGTCATTCCCTCTTGCAGGGAATCTTCCCGACCAAGGGATCAAACCTGTGTTTCCTGTAACTCCTGTGTTGGTAGGCGGGTTATTTACAACTAGCGCCACCTTGGAAGCCTAGTATATGCATGCAGAGTGGAATATTATTTGACATTTAAAAAGAATAAATTTCAAGAAATTCCCTGGACTTGGAGCTTTCACTGCTATGGTCTGTTTTCAATTCCAATGTAAGTGAGTATGGTAAAGATTACATTAAGTGAAATTTGTAAGCACAGAAAAATGAATACTACATTACATAATTTATATGATGAGTCTAAAATAGTCAAACTCATAAAAGGCCTTTGTTAATTATCTATTTAATATATCATAATGTGTATATGTTAATCCCAAACTCCTAATTTACCTCTCTCTCCTCCCTCTGATTTGGTAAACATAAGTTCGTTTTCTATATCTGTGAGTCTATTTGTTTTATAAATGTTTATTTGTATCATTTTTTTAGATTTCACATGTAAACAATATAATATGATATTTGTCTTTCTCTGCCTGACTTCACTCAATATAATAATCTCTACATCCATCCATGTTGCTGCAAATGGCATTGTTTCATTTTTTTGATGGTTGAGAAATATTCAATTTTACATTGCCTATCAATCTACTTCTGCATATCTATCTAAATATATATTTCTGTTTCATTGACTATGCTAAAACCTTTGATTGTGTGGATCACAACAAACTGTGGAAAATTCTTAAAGAGATGGGAGTACCAGACCACCTTACTTGTCTCCTGAGTTGGTCAAGAGGGCTGCCCCCGTGGCTCAGTGGTAAAGAATTTCCCTACAGTACAGGAGATCTAGTTTTGATTCCTGGGTTGGGAAGAGCCCCTGGAGAAGGAAATGGAAACCCACAATAGTATTCTTGCCTGGGAAATCCCATGGACAGAGGAGCCTGGCGGGCTATAGTCCATGGGGTCACAAAGAGTCAGACATGACTCAGTGACTAAACAATGAGATTAGTGGATCAAGAAGCAACAGAACCAGACATGGAACAATTAACTGGTTCCAAAATGGGAAAGGAGTACAACAAGGCTTCATATTTTCACCCTGCTTATTTAACTTATTTAACATCATGTGAAATTCTGTGCTGGAAGAATCACAAGTTGAAATCAATATTGGTAGGAGAAATATCAACAACTTCAGATATGCAGATGGTACCACTCTAATAGCAGAAAGTGAAGAGGAACTAAAGAGCCTCTTGATGAAATGAAAGAGGAAAGTGAAAAAGCTGGCTTGAAACTCAGCATTGAAAAAAAAAAAATCTCAGATCATGGCATCTGGTCTCATTACTTCATGTCAAATAGAATGGGGAAAAAATGATAGATTTTCTTTCTTACACACCAAAATCACTTCAGATGGTGACTGCAGCCATGAAAGTAAAAGTAAAAGATTCTTGCTCCTTGAAAGAATTGCTATGATAAAGCTACACAGTGTATTAAAAAGAAGAGACATCACTTTGCCAACAAAGGTCTATATAATCAAAACAATGGTTTTTCCAATAGTCATGTACAAATGTGAGAGTTGCTCCATAATAAAGGCCGAGCACCAAAGAATTGATGCTTTCAAATTGTGGTGCTGGATAAGACCCTTGAGAGTCCCTAAGACTACAAGGAGATCAAACCAGTCAATCCTAAAGGAAATACACCCTGATTTTTCATTGGAAGAGCTGAAGCTCCAATACTGTGGCCACCTGACATGAAGGAAAAGACCCTGATGCTGGGAATGATTGAAGGCAAAAGGAGATGGGGCAGCAGAGGACGAAATGTTTAGATAGC
>NW_011482329.1:14989-15827 GCF_000754665.1 Bison bison bison
TATATATATATATATATATATACACACATTCTTTTTTATATTCTTTTCCATTATACTTTACCACTTGATATAGAATAGAGTTCCCTGAGCTATTCAGGAGAGCATTGTTGTTTATTCATTCTTTTTTATAATTTTTTATTGAAGCTTAGTAGATTTATAATGGTGTGCCAATTTCTGATGTGCAGCAAAGTGACTCAGTTATACACATATATGCATTTTGAAATATTATTTCACAGTATATTGAGTATAGTTCCTCTTGTGCTATACATTAGGACCTTGTTGCTTATCCATTCTAAATATAATTAATACCTTGCATCTAGCATCCCCAAACTTCCAGCCCATCCCTCTCCCTCACCCCTACCTTGGCAACCACAAACCTGTATTTTACGTCTATGAGTTTGTTTCTGCTTTGTAGATAGTCTCGTTTGTGCCATATTTTGGATTCCACATATAAATTATATCATTTAGTATGTGTTTATCTCTTTCTGACTTCCTTCACTATAATCTCTAGTTACATCCATGTTGCTGTGAATGGCATTGTTTCATTCTTTTTTATGGCTAAGTAGTATCCATTGACTACATGTACTACTTTCTAATCCATTCATCCATCAATAGACATTTAGGGTGTTTCCATGTTTTGGCTGTTCACAATAGTGAACAATGCTGCTATGAACATAGTGGTGCATTTATCCTTTTGAGTTACAGTTTTCTCTGGGTATATGCCCCAGAGTGAGATTGCTGAATAATATGGTAATTCTATTTTTAGTTTTCTGAGGAACCTCCATATTGTTTTCCATAGTAGCTGTACCAACTTACATTCCCACCAACAGTATATAGG
>NW_011482330.1:0-1488 GCF_000754665.1 Bison bison bison
CACCCTCGCCTTCTCCCACAGAGTCCAACAGTCTGTTCTTTACATCTGTGTCTCTTTTGCTGTCTCACAAATAGGGTCATCATTGGAGCCAGGATTTTTAAAGCTTATGTAAGGCTGTCACATGTCACAGCTAACTCCAGTGGGCATCATTTCCATGTACTGTACATGACTGGCACCCCTAGAGCACAATACAACACTTCTGGTGCCCCTTGGAGTTCTGCAGTGGATGGCTCACTTCCACTCTACTTCTTGTCCTTTCTCAAAACTCAGAGATGGCTAATTTAACTGAACTCAGAAATACCTTTTCTCAAAATTGCTTCTCTTTTATGTTCCTTTTGATTTTGAATCATGGGCATGGAATCACAAGAGTCATGGGTCAGTTTAAATGGTGCCAACAGCCCATCAGCTAATTCTATGGGAATAAAAAAAAGAACCCCAAATTACTTCAGGTGTTTGATTTTATAGAAAACATATCATGGAACTACTTTTCTTTTAACCCCTTAAGAGGTTGTTCAGATAGACACATTGCAAAAGTGTCATCCAGCCCCTTTCGAGAATCAGCAAAGGAGAAACAGGTTGGGTTTTGGAAATAGAAGTTTTGTTTCAAAATCGGGTTCTAGCTTCTCTTTCTGCCCTAAGTTCCAGGCTGTGTGGGTTGAGTGTGGCAGCCAGGAACATGTTCTCTGGAAACAGAATGATCTGCTTTCAGTCTCTGCGTGGCCAGTTCTGAGCTGCACAAGTGACATTAAACTCTCTGGACCTCAGTGTTTGTCAGTGGATAAATGGATAAAGAAGATGATTGATTTTCTATATCTCTCATATCTGTATAAATAATGGAATATTATTCAGCCATTAAAAAGAACATCCTATCATTTGTGAGAACATGGATGACCCTGGAGGACATTTTGCTAAATGAAAGAAGACAGACAGAGAAAAACAAATACTGTATGATCTCACTTATATGTGAAATCTAAAATATATGAGTTCCTAGAAACAGAGATTAGGGTGGTGGTTACTATAAGCTGGGGATGGGGGAAATGGGGAGAGTTTGATTAAAGGGTAAAAACTTCCAGTTATAAGATGAAGTTCTGGGGATCTGATGGACAATGTGCAAACTGTAGTTAACAATATTGAATTGTATATTGAAATTTGCTAAGAGAGTAGATCTTAAGTGTTCTTACTCCCATCTTCCAAAAAAAGAAAGAAAAAGAAAGTAACTCTGTGAACTGATGGATATATCAATTAACTTGATTGCGTTAATCATTTCACAGTATATATGTATATCAAATCACTACACTATACACTTTAAATATATCAAGCTTTATTTGTGAATTATACCTCAGTAAATCCTGGGGTGAAAAATGTCATATATAATGCAGGACAGCTCTTTGTCATATGAGGTTATGTCTACCTTCTTGGTCTCCAATTGCTAAATGCCAATAGTGACTCACCCAGTCCCTGTAACAACTCTTCAATTTTTTTTTTTGG
>NW_011482330.1:4300-5040 GCF_000754665.1 Bison bison bison
TTCTTAGAGTGAAGACTGGCTTCAACTTCTACTCTGATTTTAAGCCCTGTACCACACTAATTGAAAAATCCAGCTGCAGCTGTTTATGTTCTGATTCATTCTTAATTGCAGTGAATGGGCTTTTTTATGCTAAATCTGCCTCAGAAAACTGAGACTAAACTGAGCTTTGTCCTTAGATTAGTGCTTGAAACATATTTATTTCACAACACATATAGTACTTACTATGTACTAGTTTCAAAGAAAAATGTTAATACTGTGTGGTGACTGACATCTGTAATTGCTATAAAAATATTCCCTTTTTGATGATTTAATAGTATATATGGATGGCTATATGGTATATATAAAGTATATACAAGTATATATACCATATATGCATTCGTGCTAAGTCACTCAGTTGTGTCCAACTCTTTGTGACCCCATGGACTGTAGCCCACCAGGCTCCTTTGTCCATGGGGATTCTCCAGGCAAGAATACTGGAGTGGGCTGCCATGCCCTCCTCCAGGGGATCTTCCTGACCCAAGGATCAAACCTGTGTCTCCAGCATCTCCTGCATTGGCAGGTGGGTTCTTTACCACAGTGCCACCTGGGAAGTCCATATACCATATATATATGTATATATATGTCTTGTATACCTGTATATAGTGTGTACACACACACACACGTGGGCTTCCCAGGTGGTGCTAGGGGTAAAGAATCCACCTGCCAATGCAGGAGACATAAGAGATGCGGGTCTGATCCCT
>NW_011482330.1:5140-6820 GCF_000754665.1 Bison bison bison
TAGAAAAATAGGAATCCATGCTGTGGTGAAAGAGATCTCTCCTAGGCTTGGGGATTTTCTCTTCTACTCAGCTTGTGACAGTGGATTTATCACTACAAATGAGCACCAGCAAAATTGAACATGTTGGGTATTTGAACTCTTTCCCAATGTTGATTCCATGTGATGGGCATGAACATCCCAATTATACATCCTAATTATACAAGCAATCATTCCAGACAATTTGGAGATGGATATGGCCAAAAAGATATTAGGGTATATAGTAAACCATTTAGAGGCCAGACTGTGGAGCTATTGAGGAATCTGAACATCTAATGAGTAAGGAGTTTTACAGATTTTTGAATCGGGGCATCAAAAGACATTGCAAATCTTTATGCACTTACAAATATTTACAGATCTTTTAAAGATCAAGTCTGTCATTATCAGTTTCAGTGCTGTATATTGTCAGTATCCACAGTGACCCCAGAGGAGCCTGTGCTGGCAGGAGTAATGCTGTGGTATGTTCAGCTTTGCTGGATCTCCATAGAGGGGGGCTGGAATGCCTTGTGGAACAAAGCCCTGGGCTCCCGAGAGCAAAGAATGAAGGGCAGCCTAGTTTGATAACCACATTAAAGCACTACCAACATCTGTTCAAGCCAAAGACAACGCTATCTCCAGGAATTAACCTTCTGAACCACTGAATCATTACCCTCAGTAGAGTGAAAGTTGGACAACAAGAGCCTATTTGTCAGGGGTTCCTCGGAGAGACGTGGTAAGCCATATTTTACTGCAAACAGCGTGAGAAGGCCTGGCTCAGCTTTATACATTTTAAACACAGAATATATTTGTGTGGGAAACAAGCAGACAATGCATGTAAATAAACTTTTGATGGTACCTTGCAACTTTTAGCATTTATCCCACTCTGGAACAAATGGACCCTGGCACATTGCCCCAGAAAATAGAATGTCCTAGATTTGTACTTAAATGTTTTCCCCTTATTTTAATGAAACATTAGGTATCAATAATGAGAGTATTAACAGTGTGTGAGATGCACTTTACCCACTCCAGTATTCTTGGGCTTCCCTTGTGGCTCAGCTGGTAAAAAATCTACCTGCAATGAAAAAGACCTGGGTTCAATCCCTGGGTTGAGAAAATCCTCTGGAGGACAGGGCAACCCATTCCTGTATTCTCGCCTGGAGAATCCCATGGACAGAGGAGCCTGGCAGGCTATAGTCCGTAGGGTGCAAAGAGTTGGACACAACTAAAGCAACTTAGCACGCGTGCATACACACACACACACACACACAAAATATATATAGACTTATTTTATCACATCAAGCAATGCAGAGTGGAATATTAGTGTTGTGGCTTACTCCACTCACCTTCTTAGAAGTCATTAAGTCTGTAATATTGTAGGTGGCTCTAGTGGTGTTAGTCCTTGCAAGCTGACTTGCTAAGCTTCTGCAGTGTACCTAGGTAGTAGCATGATATCTGAGTGAGTGCCAAATGGCATGAGACTGTATTACATCTGGACAAAGAAGGCTAAGGTGGGAAATACCACCCTTGTGATCACCTAAGTGGACCCCACCTTACAAGTTTGTAGGAGGGGTTGTGTTTTAGGTTTAGCCCCTGAATTACATGCCTTTTTCACTGTGTTGGCATTTGCACTGAAGGTGCAAAAGCAGTAGTGAATAAAATTTCTGG
>NW_011482330.1:6920-7837 GCF_000754665.1 Bison bison bison
ACTCTTCACTACCAGGCACTCAAAAAAAAAAAAAAAAAGTTTTACTTAACAGTGTCCTTGAAGAAGCAGTTAAAAAATATTAATCTTATTATATCTTGACTCTTAAGCACTTGTATACATAAATCACTTCTCTTGCACACTTTAAGTCCAGTGGTTGCCTTGAGGAAAAGCAGTTGTGTGATTATCTAAATTGCATGCTACACTAGCCATACTTTTAAAAATAGAAGACCTTTTTTACTTAAAAAGACAACTGATGGAAAAATTATGGTTATTTGGACTTGGGTATTTGACAGATATTTTCTCAAAAATAAACAAGTAAGCCTGTCACTACAAGGAAAAGAGCTGACACTATTTGTCACTGATAGTGGAATTTGAACTTTCAAGCAAAATTAGAATTTTGGAAAACTTGTGTCCACTGCTGTGAACTTGACATTTTCCAGTAGTTAGAGTTTTCTGATGCTACCAGTGATGATATTAGCAAATGTGATTTTTTCAATATTGTATGATTAAAAGTTGGAGAAGGAAATGGCAACCCACTCCAGTATTCTCGCTGGGAAAATCACATGGATGGAGGAGCCTGGTGGGCAACACCCCATGGGATCGAAGAGAGTCGGACATGACTGAGCAACTAACAGACACATGAGTGAAAGTATAAATAGGTGGAAGATCTTCACAAGTCAGAAACCAGTATTTTTTTAATGATCAATCAAAGAAAGGCAATCCCAAAGAATGCTCAAACTACTGCACAATTGCATTCATCTCACACCCTAGCAAAGTGATGCTCAAAATTCTCCAACCCAGGCTTCAATAGTACATGAACCATGAACTACCAGATGTTCAAGCTGGATTTAGAAAAGGCAGAGGAACCAGACATTAAATTGCCAATATCTGTTGGATCATCGAAAAAGCGAGAAAGT
>NW_011482330.1:9119-10875 GCF_000754665.1 Bison bison bison
AGAGGATGAGATGGTTGGATGGTATCACTGACTCAATGGACGTGAATTTGAGTAAACCCTAGGAGTTGGTGATGGACAGGGAGTCCTGGCTTGCTGCAGTCCATGGGGTCACAGAGAGTTGGACACGTCTGAGCTACTGACTGAACTGACAATATTTTGACATCATGTATGAGTTAAAGATCAATGCAAAATACTAGATAGACCAATGGACTTTGGTGTGACAGAATATGTAAAGTTCACTGATACTGTTTCAAGCTCCACATTGCAGATAACCCTTAAGAAACTATTACTTGCTTGCCATATAGTAGAAATTAATATAACTTTAAATAAAAAAGAAACTACCACTTTCTGAGTTTTGGCTTAATATCAAAGAAGGTAATTGTGTCTATCCACAATTATCTCAAAAGGCAAGTAAAATGCTACTCCCTTTTTCCAAACATATATTTGTGTGAGACAGAATTTTCTTCATATTTATCAATGACAACAACATTTTGCAGTAGATTGGAACCAGAAGCAAATATGCCAACAAACTAATCTGAAAAATAAATAAAGAAAATAATCCCATAGGCAATAGCATCAATGATAGTAAAATACATAAGAATAAATTTAACCAAGTAAGTGAAAGATCTGTACACTAAACATTATAACATATTAATGAAAGAAGTTGAAGAAGACACAAATAAGTGAAAAGATATCCTGTGTTCATGGATAGGAAGAATTAATATTGTTAAAATTCCATACTACCCAAAGATATCTATAAATTCAATATAATCACTATGACAATTCTAATGGCATTTTTCACAGAAATTAGAAAAAAATCCTAAAATTTATGTGCACCATGAAAGACCCTGAATACCCAAGACATTCCTGAGAAAAAGAAACAAAGCTGGGGGCATCACAGTTTCTATTTCAAACTATATTACAGAACTGTAGTAATTAAAACAGTATGGTACTGGCATAAACCCAGATACATAGACCAACGGAACAGAATAGAGAGCCAGAAATAAACCCACATAAACAGTGAACTAATATTTTCAACAGAGCCAAGAATACTCAATGGGGAAAGGATAGTCTCTTCAATACATAATGCTGGAAAAACTAGATGATAATGTGCAAAAGAATGAAATTGGACTTCTATCTTATACCACTCAGTAAAATTAACTCAAAATGGATTAGTGACTTAAATGTATGACCTGAAACTATAAAACTCTTAGAAGAAAAACTCTAAGAAAAACTCTTAGAGGAAAAGGTCCTTGACATTGGTCTTGGCAATGATCTTTTGGATGTGACACCTAAAAGTGTAAGCAACAAAAGGAAAAATCAAGTGGGAAGACATCAAACTAAAAAGCTTCTGTGCAGAAACAAAAACAATAAATAAAGAAAAGACAATGTACAGAATGGGAGAAAATATTTGCAAATCACATCCAATAAGTGATTAATATCCAAAATGTATAAAGAACTCATGGTGTATGTGTGCTCAATCATGTCCAGCCCCATAGGCTGTAGCTCACCAGGCTCCTCTGTCCATGGTACTCTCCAAGCAAGAACACTGGTTGTTCTGTCACTATCCAAGACTCTCAAGATTTTATTTCCTTGGGCTCCAAAATCACTGCAGATGGTGACTGAAGCAGCCACTAAGAATACTGGAGTGGGTTGCTATTTCCTCCTCCAGGGGATCTTCCCGACCCAGGGATCAAACCCACATCTCCTGTGTCTCCTGCATTGGCAGGTGGATTCTTTACCACTAAGCCACCTG
>NW_011482330.1:10975-12180 GCF_000754665.1 Bison bison bison
CATAGAGATAGCTAACAGGTGCATGAGAAAGTGCTCAACATCACTAATCATCAGGGAAATGCAAACCAAAACCACAATGAGATGCCACCTCACACCTGCCAGAATGTCAATTATCAAAAAGGCTAGAAATAATGAGTAGTCAAAACTATGGTTTTTCCATTAGTCATGTATGGATGTGAGAGTTGGACCATAAAGAAGGTGGAGCACTGAAGAATTGATGCTTTCAAATCTTGGTGCTAGAAAAGACTCCTGAGAGTCCTTTGGATAGCAAGGAGATAAAACCAATCAATCCTAAGGGAAATCAATCCTGAATATTCATTGGAAGGACTGATGCTGAAGCTGAAGCTCCAATACTTTGGCCAGCTGATGCGAACAGCTGACTCATTGGGAAAGACCTGATGCTGGGAAGGATTGAGGGCAGGAGCAAAGGAGGATGACAGAGGATGAGATGGTTGGATGGCATCATCAAATCAATGGACATGAGTTTGAGCAAACTCTGGAGATGGTTAAAGACAGGGAAGGCTGGTGTGCTGCAGTCCATGGGGTCTCAAAGAGTTGGACATGACTTAGTGATTGGACAACAATATTGTTTATGTTTTATTTTTATTTTTTGGCCATAAGGTATGTGGGATCTTAGCTCCCGGACCAGGGATCAAACCCATTCCCCTTGCTTTGGAAGGGGAAGTCCCAACCACCAGATTGCCAAGGGAGACTCTGTGTTGATCTCTTGACACACCTGTTTCTACAAATGAACTGAGATTCTCAAACGACAAGTGCTCTATACTAGTTGCATTTGTGTTTCTCGTACTCCATGCAGAAATCAGCAAAGACAGCATGGTTCAGAATGTTTGTGGAACACATGAATGACTAAACAAAGAAGCAGCTTCTTCAGGCTCCTTCTCATGTTAATTCTGTCTCAGAGCTTACATGGCGTTTTCTTGTGTGTGGGCTCTCATAGGCCAGCCCAGACACTGGAAATTATCTCAGGCAGGGTTTCTGATCTTGGCTGTCTAGCAGGATATTCTGGGGAGCTTGTTACAATGCAGACTCTTAGGCCTTCTCACCTGGGAATGATCATTCATAAAGTATGAGGGAGTACTTCGAATCTCTAACAAGTTCCCCTGGGTCTGTGATGGTTAGCCAGGTTTAGGACTCACCGATTTTAGTGAGCCCAACTCCCCACTTGTGTCAATGGGGAAACTAAG
>NW_011482330.1:12280-12916 GCF_000754665.1 Bison bison bison
AACTAAGGCTTAGAGATTAAGTGATGGTCAAGGTCACACAGCTTGTCGGTGGAAGAGCTGGGCTCCACTACACCAGTGTCCCTGTCCCCACTTCCTCTAGAGCATTCCACGTCCATGTGATTTATGTATGGGAGTTTAGCCAAAGAGGGGTTTGTTTGTTTTAATATCTATTTATTTATTTGTCTGCACCAGTTCTTAGTAGTGGCGTGTGAACACTTAGTTGTAACATTTGGAGTCTAGTTCCCTTTCCTGGGATGGAACCTGTGCCCCCTGCAGTGGGACTGTGGAGTCTAAGCCACTGGACCACCAGGGAAGTCCCTTGTTTTGTTTTTAATTGAGATTGAGTACAGGCTTGGAGACCCCTGGACTCTATACACTGACTGCCCTCCTCTGCTCCTTATACCTGCCGATGGAAAGGCTGGGGGTGCAGTGGGCTTCACACTGTGCAGGGGCCCAAGGGCCTCTATTCTCTCCTGGCTTTGTCACTGAAAGTCTTCAGTTCTGAGTCTCTTGGGTTGTGGAATGGGTTCAATCAGGTCTGCTCTGCTTAATGAGCAGGGCTCCCGTTTGGCTCATGCATTTCTGTTCTCTGGAAAGCCAAACACAGCGTCTTGCCTGCAGCAGGAGTACCCATCA
>NW_011482330.1:14098-14898 GCF_000754665.1 Bison bison bison
AATTTGTAATCGGAGTTTTTTGGATAATTGCTGAGCCCCCAAACACTTAGCAGGAGCCCAAAGAGCTGGTTTTTCTTAATAAATGAACACTTTGCTTGCTTTCAAAAGCAGACCTCCCATGTCATGGAAAACAAGCTGTGGGCACAAAGCTTTACATTTCTTTCCCTGTTCACCTGCTTTCTCAGCAACATAGAAACTTTGTAGTATTTTTTTAAGAGACAATTGCAAGGAAAAACATGCAGTTATTGTGGTCAGAAAATTTCTCTCTAAACCATGCTTTCCAAGCTACTAGAAAAGTGGTTATTAGCAGTTCAAATGAGTTAAATACTGTGGTGGTGGATTGTATTTGCAAGAAATGTTTTTGAGGAGCCTGAGTAGTTTTCGAAATGTCCTCATTTCTTAAACTCTCCATGCCTCAACGTGTGACACCATGTTCGAATATACTACTCAGCTCAGGCATTTTAGAAAAAACTCGAAAATACATCTGTTTTGAACTAAGCCGTTCAAACTCCCCAATCTGCAGAGAATATTTAAGCCATGATTAAAAACAATAATAGCTGCCCTTTATGGGGTGCCCATTTGGGTTCAGGAATAGTACTAACTGCTTTATACTTTTTTTTTTTCTTGTCCCGAAAACAGCCTTTTACATTGGGTTTTACTGTTTCTGTTTTATAGAAAATTGATGTTTGGTAATCTAAAGGGACTTGACCATGGCTATTCAGTGGCTGAGGAGCTGAGCGGAGAAGTGAAAACACGTCTCTTGGTATGTTTGTTCCTTCATGGAATGCTATTGAAAACTT
>NW_011482330.1:15622-17584 GCF_000754665.1 Bison bison bison
GTAGTAAATGCTCAGTACATGTTAGTTTCCTATGCTCTCCCATTCTGCTGATAAATTTGGTCAAGCAAAGTCTTTCTTTTTATAGGCAAGTCTCATCTCTTCTGTGAGCTATTGAAGTTTAGTGCTGGAAGGGCCCTTTAAGATAATCTTATCCAGTGGGTTTCAAACTTCATTTTTTTTTCATTTTAATGCAGAACATTGTTTTTTAATCTTTTTTAAAATTGAAGTATAGTTGATTTACAATGTTGTGCAAATCTCTGCTATACAGCAAAGTGACTCAGTTATACACATATATATTCTTTTTTAAAACTTTCTTTTCCCTTATAGTTTATCCCTGGAGATTAGATACAGTTTCTTGTGCTATACAGACCTTGTTGGTCATCCATTTTACATATAATAGTTTGTGTCCACCAACCCTAAACTCCTAGTCTATCCCTCTCCCTCCCCCTCTCCCCCTTGGCAACCATAAGTCTGATCTCTTATGTTTGTGAGTCTAACAGCAGAACCTTTGATGCAAAGGAGAACTTGGATGGAACCTCAGTAACTACAATAGCTGAAGTAGGGCTCCTGGAGTTGCCATGGTTGGGTCAGAGGTGTGGGAGAGCAAAGTTCCAGCATTTCAGGCTCAGCTTCACCCTCTCAGTCATGTTGTGTCATCACCATTGAGTCCTGCTTCCAACATGGGTTTCAAAGGAAGTCCTACATACACCCTAAAGCTCCACTTAAATGCTAAAACCTTCACAGTGCCTTGCCAGAAAGAGCTAGCCAGAATGAGTTCTTTTCCAATTCTCTGTGGACAACGTGTGTCTCTGCTTAGCAAAGTTTGCTTTGTATTAGAGTTGTTTTTATCTTTATTTATTCTTAAAAAAAAAAAAAAAAAAACACATAGCAACATGTATCCAACCCCTAGTAAGTGCAAGGAACCAGTGCAATATAAACTTATTTAACCCTGTCTGTACCTGTTGTTTACACCAAGCTTTCTAGGGGCAGGACTCACATTTTTGTTATCTGTGTCTCCCACAGTGATTCACATGTAGGAAGCCCTCACTTACTACATACTGGATTGTTAAATAAAGGGCCAGAGATAAATCAGAATCATGTTAAGGTCTAGGAAACCAAGGGAAAGATTCCTAACAAAATATATTCTTTGGTTTTTCAAAGTTGACCTCTTTAGATAGTAATTTGAGATACTTCACAAATCCAGACCTAGTTGATTTATGTCATCCTGGCACGATGTGCTTGCCTGATTTCTTAAGCAAATATAGCTGTTCTAATCTTCCTTTGGCCCTTTTTCCATCATTTGAAGGAAAAAGAGGCAGAAACATTGTCTTCTGCACAGTTAATACCTCAAAATATGCAAACAATTTAAAAACCTTTAGACTCGGTACTAAGGCCTGCTTATAGTAAAAAACGAGAGATGAATACTCACTAGCATCTGTTCTCTAAAACCAACTGAGGAAACTAACATTAGGAACTTTTGTTTAGATTAACAGCAATGTTACCCTTTGTAAAGGGCAATACTTGAGGGGAAATAATTGAAAAAGGCTTTGAAAGTGTGTTGGGCCAAATTCAAGGGAAAGGAAGCAACATAGAGAAGAGCAGGAAAATGTAAGAAATTCAGAGCTACCTTCCCTCTGACTTATAAGAGAGCATGGTTATGTGGACACGCTTCAGTAGCTAACCAGCAAGCATAGTAAGATAGAAAGAAGACAGTGTAATCAGATGCCACAGTACTCTCAAGGGAGAAATTTGATTTGGAGTAATATGAAAGCATTTTAAGTCTTATGTATTTAACCTTATATATTACATAACACAGGGCTTCCCTGGTGGCTCAGTCGGTAAAGAACCTGCCTGCAATGTGGGAGACCTGGGTTTGATCCCTAGTTTGGGAAGATCCCCTGGAGAAGAAAATGACAACCCACTCCAGTATTCTTGCCTGGGAAATCCCATGGACAGAGGAGA
>NW_011482331.1:0-1253 GCF_000754665.1 Bison bison bison
GAAATTGGGAGGGAGGTGGAAAGGGGGTTCAGGACAGGGGGACACATGTATACCCATGACTGATTCATGTCAGTGTATGGCAAAAACCACAATATTGTAGTTAGTCTGCAATTAAAATAACTAATTTTAAAAAATGTTATTGATACTTTCATAGAAATTTTCATGAGTCTGTAGACTGTTTTGGGTAGTATCCCTATTTTGTTAATTCTTCCAATACAACAGCATGAAATAATTATTTACATTTATAAGCATTTTCTTGAATTTTTTTTTTTGGTCAGGTAACTTACAACTTCCAATGTACAAATTATAACTTCCTAGATTACATTAATTCCAAGAAATTTTATTTTTCTTAATGTAACTTTAAATGGGATTATTTTCTTAATAGCTGTTGCTAATGGTTTATCACTGTAAAGAAGTTCAGCTCATTCTCATAAGGTGACTTTTTAACCTAGTACCTTATTGAATTGTTCAGTTAGTTCTAAGAGGTTTCCTTTTTTGTTTTATGGTAGTGGATTTTAGTGTATTCTGTACAATCTAATTATAATGTCATTTGCAAATAGTGAGTTTTACCGGGGTTATTTTCCAATATTTCTGCATTCTGCTTCTCTTTCTTGCCTAATACCCCTGGCTAGGACTCTGAGTACTGTTCTGAGTAAGTGATGAGAATGTGCATCCTCATCTACTCCTACTGTATAGGAAAAGTTTCTAAATTTCCAACTTGTAGCTTTGTTTTTCTTGTGGTCTTGTGAGGTTTGGGCAACAAAGCAGTGCTGCTTGCTGTTCAGTCACCAAGTTGTGTCTGACTCTTTGCAAACCCATGGACTGCTACACAGCAGGCTTCTCTGACCTTCACCAGTTCCAGTAATTTGCTCTAACTTGTATCCACTGAGATGATGATGCCATTCAATCATCTCACCCTCTGGCACTCCCTACTCCTCCTGCATTCAATCTTTCCCAGCATCATGGTCTTTTCCAGTAGGTCGGCTCTTTACATCAGCTGGCCTAAGTACTGCAGCTTTAGTTTCAGCATCAGTGCTTTCCATGAATATTTAGGACTGATTACAATTGACTGGTTAGGTCTCTGTGCTGTCCAAGTGACTCTCAAGAGTCTTTTCCAACACCACAGTTCACAAACATCAATTCTTCACCCTTCTTTGTGGTCCAACTCTCACATCCATACATGACTACTGGAAAAACCATAGCTTTGACTAGATGGACTTTTTTGGCAAAGTAATATGTCTGCTTTTTAATAT
>NW_011482331.1:4845-5692 GCF_000754665.1 Bison bison bison
GCCTACCAAGGTCTCTGAAAGGTTTTAGTTAGCCTTTAATGTGTTTCTATTCAGATGTATGCCCTCAGGCCACAGCTATGAACAAAAGCTCATCAGCTTCTTTCACAGAAAGACCTAAACTCTGTTTCGTCACCTCTTGTTGTGCTCTGAGGCAGTAGTTGTTTAAAAACTTTTTGGTGATTACTACAGTCCTATGTGACCCACTGGCCACCAGTGTGGTCCCCAGAACCAAGCAACGTAGTTGCAACCTGTCAGAGGATAAAAATACTGAGGCACTAGATCTGGACCTTTGTGGAAGACAGCAGCATGCTGATGCAAAGCAGATGGAGTACGCAAAGTTCCTGTCTTCTAGTTTCTGCTCCCTGAGAACAACTACACAGGTACGCTACAATAGAAGCCTAGCCCTCAAGCTAAAAAAGCTCCTGGACAAGCAAAGACAAGACTTTCCAAGAATTTCCTCTTTCTTGGAAAGATTAAGGGTTTGTTTCAGTCTGCTGTCTGTGCAGTGCCCTGCAAGTGGTAGGCTGCTAAGAGCTGTCTTTCCAACTGTCAGTTACAGTCCTGCAAGACCCAGGAATGCAAGACTTTAGCCTTTAAGGCCAAGTGGTCAGACAGAATCCCCTGAGTGGCAGCTGCAAAACCAGTGCACCAGACATGTAAAACGTTTCCCTCGGTAGCGGGACGTACTACAGGTACTGGTACTGGTATAGGTATAGGTACTATAGGCACTGGTACTATAGAATGTGACAGAAGGAAAGCCTGAAAATAAATGCCTCCTAATGGCTTTAGGAAGATTTATAGAGTACAAAAATGGCACCCTCCCTTGAAGATAAATGTTCAGAGATTA
>NW_011482331.1:5792-6899 GCF_000754665.1 Bison bison bison
TTTCATACCAGCTACTGTGCCACTGAATTGCTTTAGTGTGTTCTCAGTGTTTTTAGGTTTTCAGTTATGTGATTCTGATCTCTCCAGTCTTTGCTGAAGTTCTCACTGTGTTCACACACCTGTCTCTGAGCTCAGTGGGCATCTCTCCTATGATTACTTTGAACCCTTACAGGAAGATTACCCATCTCCATTCTCCATTATCACTGATTATGTTTTTCTCCAAGGTTTTATTTTACTGTTTCACAAACATTTCTTCTACTCATGTTGCTTAGAGTCTATGTTTGCTTATATACATACATACATGTGTACACGTGAACATACACACAAAACAGCCAATGCTCCCCACTTGGAGGAGTGGCCTCCTTTAGGAGATGAATCCTATCATTCAGGCTGGCCAAACTTTGATAATTGCTGTCCAAGAAGATTACTTTAAATTGTTTCCAGTCGTTGAGTGTGTTGCAAGACCAGTCACTGTCCCAAAAAGGGTAGGCAGAGATCTCACCATCACCGAAATTCAGGCTGATTGCAAGTCTGACCCCTGAAAGGCAGCAGCTTTCAAAGAAGGCAAACATGCACAGTCCTGTACACTGGTGAGCTATGCTGTGCCGGCCACTCAGACAGGCCATCTGCCTGTGTCCCCTTGGTAACAGTTGTAAAACTCAGGGCTCCATAAGAGAGGATAAGCACCTTCCTGGAGATACTGGAAAGATGTAGAGAGGCACTGATAAGAGGGCAACGACAGCATTCTTCAGCCTGTTTTCCCAGGGAACAATTCTGTAGGTCTCTAGAGGTGGGCAAAACCAAAAGTCCACCCTTGGACCAAAGTTCTAAGACAAGCTAACAGCATCTTTCACAGAAAAAGGAACCTGTTTCAGTGTGCTGTTGCAGTACTGTGGGTGCAGCAGCCAGCTGCCTCTGACTCTTGGTGTCCCATGGGGCCCAGGTACACTAGCGTCCCTGGGAAAGAGCCAGGACTTCACGGGGGAGGTTCCACATGCAGTAGCCAAAAAAACAAAACAAAACAGTGTATCAGACACACGTAAGAACTCTATCCTCACAGAATCTAGCATTTTGGAGCATCAGAGGGAAAGCACAAAGAAAAGACAC
>NW_011482331.1:8048-9223 GCF_000754665.1 Bison bison bison
AAACCAGCCCATACTCTTCAGGCTCACCTTCTAAGATTAGCAAACGAATAGCTTTCACATAAAGTCAGGGTGCTTTCTAAACACCTACATCTGGCCTCAGCCATGGCAAGAGTGAGTCTGTGCAGGAGCCCTTTAAGAGACATTTCTCAGTTTACAACAGCCCTTTGGGTCACATGAGTGCAATACCCCTGTTGTTTTTCAAACTCTGATTTTGGGGTTATTCTCTCAGGTTTAAAAGCTAGGTACTGATGATGTTGGGTTCAAACCCTAGATCCAGCTTTTCTAGTTCCCCTTTGCTTGTAGCTCACCACTGTGGGGATAGAGTTTGACTCAGCCTCTCCTATCCCTCAATGGGACAATGATGTTATATTCCAAAGGTGGTTCAAGTACTTAGAAAATAAGTTTTTTAAGAAGCAGCTTTTGAACATATTTTTAAACCCAAAATATATTTACTTTTTATTATTCATAAGAACTACTGATCTCCACAAGTATAAAACAACATCATAGAGAAGATATTCCTTGGACAAGTCTCCAATGTGTCACTTCTGCAAATTAATGCAGTAACTCTTACTTGCCATATCCTTCCACCTCCAGAAAATATCTACATAAATAAATAACTTGATTGACCACCAACTGGGAACCTGTTAGAATGCAATCTATCTTAATGATCTTCTCCATCTCCACTTAAAATCTACCGTAAAATGTCTTTTACATCTATTAACTCAGCACTGAGAATTTGACAAGATACCTGGGTGACGTGTGTGACGTTAAGAAGGACTGGCCTAGCTCACTATGCTACTCAATTTGCTCTTTCGTCCCTAATCCTTTCATGGCTGGCTGCTGCTGTCACATCAGTAAGTCAACATAAACTATTCCTGCTGTTTTCTTTTTTTTCCCTTCGTCCCTGGCTTATTCTTCTACCATTTCTTTCTTGACTTCTATCATTCACTGTACCATAAGATTTTGATATCCAATGGAAACTTTCCTTCTGAGGCCAGCAATGCAACAACAGTGACTGCCAGAATCTTTGGTTTGGACAGCACTTCATATTCTTTGATTTCTGGACATTTCCACTTCTCACATTATCAGAGGGTGTCAGGCTGCTAAATCAAATACAGATGTGCCACACAGTAACAAGATTTGTTTCAGCTCTGTCCTTACTGACAAAACACAGG
>NW_011482331.1:9323-9912 GCF_000754665.1 Bison bison bison
AGTTTTTTTTTTTTTTTTCAGCTGCACCAAGTGGTATGCTGTATCTTAGCTTCCCAATGCATCAAGGATCAAAGCCCCCTGCAGTGGAACTGTGCAATTTTAACTACTGGACGACCAGAGAATTCCCTGCTTTGCCCATGTTTAAATGTAGTTTTTACTTTGTGTACATGGTACAATCAATTGGCAGACGATCTTAACAGTTTTTTACCCCCTTTCACAGTGGTTTACAAAAAGACAGTGCTTGTTAGAATCAAAGGAGAAAAAGGGAGAAGAAGGGACTACTGTAATCGCGGAACAGAAAAAAATCCTAAGCTCTGACCTTCTAAGTAATAAATATGCTGGCAGAATATATCAGAATCAACTTCTGCAGAACTCTGGAATCTCCTAAAAGCCTACAGAAGAAAATTAAATTAACAACCCAAATGGAAGGCTTACTTATTAGTACATAAAAGTTGGAGATCACCATGTGATTTTAAAGTTCTCTCTGCCATTCTCCATATTCCTGGTCAGCAGTGACTATAAGAACAGCAGCCCATGCTCTCAGTGATGCTACCAGTGCCAGTGGGAACAATGCAGACATTATTTTCGT
>NW_011482331.1:10012-12246 GCF_000754665.1 Bison bison bison
TTTTCATTCTTAAATTTTAAGAGGCTACCAAGGCTTCCATGTTGAGAGTGCTTCCATAATTCTAGGAAAAGAGTGCTAGTTGAAAAAACGTAATTAGAAGAAACACCCCATGAGTGAACTTCTTTGGAAGAAAGAAAAAGGAACACAACCTAGCAAACAGTAGATTCTCAGTAAATATTTCTTAAAATGTAGTAATGTCATGTAACTAAAAAATTCAATCAAAATGACAAAAGCCTTTATCTTTAACATTCCTTCTGTGTCTAGAATTCCTAAATTTAACCAAAAAAAACTAGTCTATTTCAACTGAGAGGCATTACACATACAAACAAAAAAAGCTAGTCTGGAAATGCCAAGGCTGACTGACTTTCAGGATACATCTCAAAAAGCATTATAATATTCTAAATTGTATATCATAATACAATCAGCATAACTCCCAAGAAATTTTATTCTTCCCCTCAATTCTATAATATAGTTTTAAACATAAAACCATATCAAAACTACATTTTCAAAGTTTATCAAGCAAATACATACATTTTGCTATGCTATATATGGGCCTCACTCCCTTAATACTCACAAGATCAGCATATTTCTTACACAGAGCTGCCAGCTTCTCCTCTGGAGTTGAAAGAGTGTTTAAGGCTTGCATCAATAACAACACTTCTTTTCCTAATGATTTATAAAAGAAAAAAGGTAGCAGAAGGATGACATTAATTCAGTCTGTAAATTCTACATAAAACTTATATTTATAACTTAAGGCTATAAATAGAGACAAAGATTCACCTACTAAAGATGCTATTTTCAAAATGAAGTATTAGCCTCACCATCATCCACATTTCTATACTTACCAACACTGCTACCTCTTAGATACTAATCACTTAAACAGCAAAAACGAGAATTCTTCAAAAGTGCCTTAACAACTTTAGCAGAGGAAACAGGTGACTAAGATAGGTGGAGCCAAATGATGCTTTAAAGTTAGAAATAATATTCTATTTCTTACCCTGAGGATAGAAAACTTTTTATTTTCTAAACTGTTCAGCCTTGTATGTAAAGCATTTCCTCAAAGAGAATGGCATTCATCTAATTCTTTAGTATTTAATCTAAAGTTGATATTTCATATACTTTACAGACTAGTATAGGGGTAGGAGAGAGGAAGAATAGATAACTTCAAAAAGCTGACTATCTTATTCAGGTAAGATTTTAGTACTGAAAGCTATTTCCCTTCAGTTCAAGATAAAATTAAAAAAAAAAAAGGAACTGTTTCAATGTGCACACATAACAGTAACGTATAATTCACATTTATGAATAATTTAAATTTTAAACTATTTAAATGATTTCTATCTGAAGTTGTATTTTATGCACAAGTGTTAGGATCATTGATTCTGCAGATATCTGTCTTGTTTTCAAGGAATTATAAATACTCTGCATATTCATATAAATTTTAAAGTCTTCAAAAATATTAGAAGGTGGATTAAGAAAGAGAATTTCAAATTATAATGTTATGCACAAATCATTAAAAGGTAAATATTAGGTACAACAGGAATGAAAAATTGAGGAGCAACCAGTAAGATGAAGTAAGGGCTTCAGATTTCATTCATGAAATTTAACATATCACATTGTTAATCCTAACTGTCAAATTAAGCAGTTATAGGACAAACCCTAAAACTAGTAATGCACTTTCTAAGCTGCAAAATAACATATCATTTCCAAGTTTTAGTGGATATTCTCTAATAAGTTGACCAATATACAACTTTCATAGTAATTATTACATTACTTTGAATAATCAAGCAACAAGGCAAATCAAATACTACTTCTTTCAAACTGGCCACAAATATTTTTTCGGGAAAACAATCTTTAGAGAGAACGAACAAAGGCATCCAGAACTGTGCTTTCTACTCTGCTATTTTCACCTCCTGCATGTAATTGTCGGAGTGAAGCACACTGACCTGGCCAAAGAAACTAAGTGTATTAGCTAAACATCCATCTCAAAACTGGTCATGTTCCACCATTACTAGTGCTGCAGAAAATATAAGTTTAACAAGCACCATGTGAAAATGTTCAACTCCTGAGCAGAAATTATTACCTAAGATTTTTTCTTTGTTTCTGTGGCACTCTGAATCTTGTTGACCACCAGAGGGATCTGTTCCAGCTCCTGGCCCTGGAGGTTCCTCTCTTGACTCTTGTGTGCAGTACACTGGGCTCAGTAAATCCCTGCTCTTTGTTGTAATGTTACTGCT
>NW_011482331.1:13232-15801 GCF_000754665.1 Bison bison bison
CCCACTTTTTGGGCCCTACTTCTTAAAATATCAACATTAGGGAAGCTTTGGGGGACAGCAAGGCCCAAGTACTGACCTCAGCAGCCTGAGAATGAGACAAAGACCAGGAAAAAGCAACAAGACAGGAAAATCTGCACAGAGAAAAGCTGGGAAAGGAGATGAACATAGGTATTTCACAGGTCCCACGTTAGAGTTACCTTACTATCTCTGCTTGGCCTTCAGTCTGACCTTCAAGCAGAAGAAAAGGCTAAGGCCAAACTATAAAGACCCTGGCTGAGTACTCTAAGCTGCCCAAAAGTACAAGAGCAAACATGTCTTGTGTACTGATGTGAAACTATCTTTCTTCACATCCACTGATTTCTCCCTGGGTACCTGGGTGTCCCTTTCTTAAATGAAGCACACTGACTGATACCACCCACCCTGGTCAGGCACCATAGAAACCATTTACACTAGTTATTTTATGACAGGACGTTCTGGTAACAAACAGGGAATAATAAGCCATCACTAACCAGAACAGTTCGAGAAAGATCAAAAAAAGATGTCACATTTCCTACCACCTCCCAGATTCTCTGCTGGCAGCCATTTTGGCTCAGCAATGTGTGCACCACCAGGAAGGATTCTGAGTCAGAATAACTGGCCAAAGACAAACTGGAAACTAACCCCATCACCATAAAACCTGAGACTGCGACCCACATGGTACTCCTGGGATCCCTTACCACATTGCTCTCCATCTGGGTGCCCCAAACCAATAAAGTCTCTTGCTTTGTCAGCAAGAGTTTCTCCTCAGACAATACATTTCTAAGTATCAGACAAGAGCCCACCCTCAGGCCGTAAGAGCGGGTCTCTCTTCCTGCAATACTCTTGACTTTAGCTATCTTGCACAGAAAGGTGCCTAGGGTCAGGGACAAATTCTCTCCAACCCCTACATGAAACCCATCCAAGTAAGCTGGGGCACTATGGAGAAAAGAGCAACCCAACTCAAAATTTTATGGCTCTTTGGAAACAGCTACTCAAATCACTCACTGTCCCATCGAGTTCTGTAGGGATAAGAAGTTTCTGAATTCAACTGAAGAGGCTTGAGGCAGGGTTCACAGTCCATCAAGGAAGCTCGACCAATCAGCTTCAAGCTGACTAGATGTTGCTTATATATCTAAGACCAGTACAAATGCCTATACCTATATCCATTACAAATGAAGCAGGGGTCCATGGTCAGAAAAAAGCAAGAATGTCCAGACTGACAGGAAATCATACAGTTTAGATGGTAAGTGTCCCAATAGCAAAGAAAGGTTGGGAAATGGCAGGAATCTCCTGCATTCAAATGTAACATGTTGCTCATAATGCTTTCACTACAATAAAATCAGCCTTGCAGAAAAGAAGCACTCATCACACACCAACTCCATGACACTTCTGATATAAGCTAAATACAGACAACAATCCCTCCTCCCCCTCAGGAAACTGGACCTGAGTTGAAAATCAGGGAATACAGACCCTCAAACTCCTCCTTCCCCTGTGAATATTCTGCACCTTCATTTGTATGCTCCTCATAGCTGACTTGCTGAAGAAACCCAGAGTAACACTTCCTCACCTATCTGCCTAGTCTCCCTCCAAGAGCATGCCTTCTATGCTGCTTCAGTCATATTCAACTCTTCGCAACACTATGGACTATAGCCCACCAGGCTCCTTCATCCCTGAGATTTTTTTAGGCAAGAATACTGGAGTGGGTTGCCTCCAGGGATCTTCCCAACCCAGGAATCAAACCTGAATCTCTTAAGTCTCCTGCATTGCCAGGTGGTTTCTTTACCTGCTGAGTTAGTGGAAAAGTGCTCTGAGAGCATACTTCTGCTTAAATAAATTCTCATTTTACTTTTTTAACCTCCATGTCTTGTCTCCAAACTCTTTTTGCAATGAGCCAAGAACCTTAAATTCACTGGGAATATCTGCTGCTACTGCTGCTAAGTCGCTTCAGTCGTGTCCAACTCTGTGTGACCCCATAGACGGCGGCCCACCAGGCTTCCCTGTCCCTGGGATTCTCCAGGCAAGAACACTGGAGTGGGTTGCCATTTCCTTCTCCAATGCATGAAAGTGAAAAGTGAAAGTGAAGTCGCTCAGTCGTGTCCGACTCCTAGCGAACCCATGGACTGCAGCCCACCAGGCCCCTCCATCCATGGGATTTTCCAGGCAAGAGTACTGGAGTGGGTTGCCATTGCCTTCTCTGAATGAAATACTATTCAGACCTAAAAATGAATGAAATTTTGCCGTCTGCAATACTGATGAACTTATGCTAAGTGAAATGAATCAGAGAAAAACGTAAGTGTCATTTATATGTTGAATCTAGAATTAAAACTAGTGAATAAAACAAAGAAGAAGCAGACTCACAGATGCAGAGAACAAACTAGAGGTTACCTGTGGAGAGAGCAAAAAGGGAATAGGCAAGATACAGCAGGAGGATTAAGAGGTACAAACAACTTAGGTGTACAATAAATAAGCTACAAGAATAACCTTTTAAAAATTCTGAATCAATATGTCATAACCAGAAACTTACATTACATTGTACACTGATTATAGCACA
>NW_011482332.1:0-1212 GCF_000754665.1 Bison bison bison
CATGCCCTAAAGCCCATGCTCTGCAACAAGAGAAGCCATCACAATGAGAAGCCCGTGCACTGCAACTAGAGAGTAGCCCCTGCTCACCAAAACTAGAGAAAGCTCATTGATGTATACCAAAAACCATCACAATATTGTAAAATAATTATCCTTCAATTAAAATAACTTAATTAATTGAAAAAATAGAAAGCACATACACAGCAACAAAGACCCAGTGCAGCCATAAATAAATAAAATATACTACTTTAGAAACTACCATTCCTCATACACTGCCACAAAATTGAAATCACCAGGGTGCTTCTTTTTATCAATTTATCTTTTGGATCTTAGGGAACTGAATGTAGAATGTTTACAATTGGAGTGGTGGGGTACTGGGACTACAGAGTGAGGGGTGGAGATCTTGATGCAAAGAGTTTTGCCACTCAGGATAATACCCTTGAGGTCCATGCAAGTTGTTGTACATTCCTTTTCATCACACCCAGAGTTTGCCTAACTGTTGATCTATCAAAGGACATTTGGGTTGTTTTCAGTTTGAGGCCATTACAGGGAAAGCTATAAGCTGTAAACATTAATGTACAAGACTCTGTAGGGGGCATTAGTTTTCATTTCTCTGGGATAAACGTCCAGGGGTGTGATTTCTGGGTCCTATGATAATTGCATGTTTAGTTTTATAGGAAACTGCCAAACTATTTTCCAGAGTGGCCACAGCATTTCACTTTCCCACCCACAGTATCAGAGAGTTCTGGTTTTTCCACATTCTCGCCAGCATCTGGTATTGTCACTGCTTTTTATTCAATTGTTCTAATAGGTGTGTAGTATTAATAACATTTCATTGTCTAAGTTTGCATTTCCCTAATGGTTAATGATGGTGAACATCTTGTGTATTTATCATCTGTATTTCCTCTTTGGTGAAATGTGTCTTTATGTCCTTTACCCATTTTCTGGTTGGATTGTCTGTTTTATTCACTGTTGAGTTTTTAAAACATTCTTCATATAGTCTAGATATGAGTCATTTGTCAGATGTGTGGTTTACATATGTTTTCTCCCATTTTATAGGTTGTCTTTTCATCCTCTTTAACAGGACCTTTCATGGAGCAAAAGTTTTAAATTTTGATCAGGTTCAATTTACTGGTTTTTCGTTTTCTGTATTGTGCTTTTGATGTCAAGTCTATGTACTTTCCCCCTAGTCCTAGGTCCTGAATATTTGCTGTT
>NW_011482332.1:2698-3235 GCF_000754665.1 Bison bison bison
TACTGAAGCTCCAATACTTTGGCCACCTGATGCGAAGAACTGACTCATTGGGAAGGACTCTGATGCTGGGAAAGATTGAAGGCAGGAGGAGAAGGGGACAACAGAGGATAAGATGGTTGGATGGCATCACCAACTCGACGGACATGGGTTTGGGCAAGCTCTGGGTGTTAGTGCTGCAGTCCATGGGGTCACAAAGAGTCGGACACAACTAAGTGACTGAACTGAACTGAACTGGATACTTATAATGAACCCTACTTGGTCATGGCATATAATTCCTTTATATTGCTGAATTCTACTTGCTAATATTTTGCTAAAGATTTTTGCATCTATATTCATGAGGGATATTGGTCTGTAGTTTTCTTGTACTGTCTCTAGGTGGTTTTGGTTTCAAGGTAATGCTAACTTCATAAAATTAATAGGGAAATGTTCCCATTACTTCTATTTTCTGGAAGAGATAATGTAGAATTGCTGATACTTTAAATATTTGGTAAAATTATCCAGTGAAATCTTTTGGAACTAGAGAGTTCTTTGTTGGGA
>NW_011482332.1:4277-5991 GCF_000754665.1 Bison bison bison
TTGGACACAACTGAGTAACCGAACTGAACTGAACCAACTTGTATATCATTTTGAGGAGAACTGACATCTTTACTGGGGGCTTCCCTGGTGGCTCACATGGTAAAACGTCTGCATGCAATGCAGGAGACCCGGGTTCGATTCCTGGGTCGGGAAGATCCCCTGGAGAAGGAAATGGCATCTTTATTATGTTGAGTCTTCATATCCAGGAACATGGCATTTCTCTCCATTTATTTAGATCTTCTCTAATTTCTTTTCTTCTTTTTTTGCCATGCCATTAGCAGCTTGTGGGATCTTAGTTCCCCCGACAGTGATTGAACCCAGGCCCCTGGCTGTGAAAGCATGGCATCCTAATCACTGGACCGCCAGGGAATTCCCCTCTTCTTTGTTTTCTTTCATTAGCATTTTGTAGTTTTCAGCATACAAGTCTTATGCATATTTGTTAGGTATATGTCAAAGTCTTTTTTTTTTTGAGCAATTTTAAATGGTATTATATTTTTTATTTTGGTGCCCATGTTTCATTGTCAGTGTATAGAGACATAATAGATTTTTAATATTTATTCCGTGATCTTGCTGAACTGACTTATTAGTTTTAAGAGTTAAAAAAATAGATTCCTAGCCTTCCCTGGTGGTCCAGTGGTTAAGAATCTGCCTGCCAATGCAGGGGACACAGGTTCAATCCCTGGTCTAGGAAGATCCCATGTGCCTTGGGACAACTAAGTCCATACTTTACAGCTACTGAGCCCACATGCCGCAAATACTAAGCCTGAATGCCCTAGAGTTCATACTCCACAAGAGAAGCCATCACAATGAGAGGCCTATGCACCACAACTAGAGAGGAGCCTCTGCTCACCACAATTAGAGTAAGCCTGTGCATTGCAATGAAGATCCAATGAAGCCAAAAAAAGAGAAGATTCCTAAAATATGACACAATTGAACTTATCTATAAAACAGACTCACAGATATAGAGAACAGACTTGTGGCTGCCAAGGGGGAGTTAGGAGGGGGAGGAAAGGATTGGGAGTTTAGGATTAGCAGATGTAAACTATTATATACAGAATGAATAAACTACAAGGCCTTACTGTATAGCACAGGAAACTATATTCAATATCCTGTGATAAATGGAAAAGAATACAAAATATATATATGTATATATATAACTCACTTTTTTGTATAGCAGAGATTAACACTTTAAGTCAACTATACTTGAATAAAATGAATTAAAAAATAGCTTCCTTGAGATTATCTGTGTAGATTATCATGCCACCTGCAAATAGAAAGTTTCATTTCTTCCTTTCAAATCTATATGTCTTTTCTGTCATTATTGTCCTGACTAGAACTTCTAGCACTATGATAAAAAAGAATAGTAGCAATGGACATCCTTGCCTTCTACCTGATCTTAGGGTGAAAGCATTCAGTTTTCCACCCTTAAATATAATATTAGTTGTAAGGCTTTTTTTTTTTTGGTAGGTACCCTTTAGCAAGTTAAGGAAGTTTCCTTCTATTCCTTGCTTGCTGAGAGATTTTGTCATGATTGGATGTTGAATTTTGTCAAATGTCTTTTCTGCATCAGTGGATATGCTCATGTGATTTTTCTTCTCTCAGCCTGTTAATATGATGGTATACATTATTGGTTTTTAATATTCAACCAGACTTGGATACTTGTCACTGTCCCACAAGATGGTGGAGTAGAAGGACGTGTGCTCATCTTGTGAGA
>NW_011482332.1:7104-8121 GCF_000754665.1 Bison bison bison
GAGATAACATTTGATCAGCAACCAGCACAGTATCTGGGATTTGGAAAGAACTCTGGACTTGTTGGAATATTTTCCTTTTAGCTGTAAAGTTCTAGGATTCTGAGATTTCTTTGAAATGTGAAGAATACTTACTGTATCTGCCTTCTACGACTGAGTTTTCACTTAGTAGCTTTTCCCCCCAGCAGAGCCCACCAGTTTTTATTATGTAAAGGTCAGAATGTGAGGGAGGGAAGGTTGTACATGTTGTGTCTCAGTCTTCTCAGACTTCCTAAATTTTGAGCATTTGCAGCTTTCATGCTTGAATCAGAAAAACCTCCATTTCGCTGACTCCAGCCCTCCACTCTGGGGAGTACAATGGGCTGGTAGCCATTAATACACAGGAAGGGAGGGCTTTGTGATATCTTAAAGCTATTGGATTTTATTTATTTCCAGTTTGTTCAACATTTGTTCCACAGATCTGGACAGTTTTAAAATGGGTGGGGATGGGGAGAGAGAAGGATGAAACCTAACTAGGCCTAGAGAAAAGGATGAACAGTTTTGCCTTTCAATATCAAACTGAGGCTCTTAATAAACCTCGAAAAGACTTGTAGGCATAATTTTGCTTTTCTGAAAACAACGCTGCCTTGACTTTCCACGTGGCATCTGAAGAGTAGACTCTGGTTTGAGAAATTGTTTCATATTTTGTGACTAGGATAGTATTTCTTTCTTTTCTTAATTGGAAAAATTAATTAAAGAAATTTTAATTTAATTTAATTAATTAAAATCTTTTTAATTAAAGATATTTTTCAGGTTTGTAAAGTAATACAAGCTCAGTGTAAAGAATTTGGAATTTACAAATATTAGAATATGAAAATAATTCATAATTCTACTATTAGAATCATTGTTAATATTTTGTTTATTTCCTTTCTGTCTTCTTTCTTTTTGCACGTGTGCACACACACACACACACGCAGGAGATCATATTGTATGTTCATCTGTATCCTCCCTTTCTCCACTTAGTTTAGGCTGCAAGCATTT
>NW_011482332.1:8221-9512 GCF_000754665.1 Bison bison bison
TAATGTTTGCATGATATATCTCTTTACATCCTTTTACTTTCAGTTTCTCTGTATCATTATATTTGAAGTAAGTTTCTAGTAGAATGCATATAATTGGGTCATATTTTTCTTATCCACTCCACCAATCTTTGTCTTCTAATTGATATACTTAGACCATTTATACTTAATGCAATTTTTTATAAATTAGAATCTAAATCTGCCATTTTATTTTTTGTTTTCTGCCTTTTATTTCTCAGATTTCTTTTTTCTGCCTTCCTGTGGGTTACTTGAATATTTTTTGGAATATCATTTTGATTTATCTGTCATGGTTTTGAGTGTATATCTTTGTATAGATTTTTAGTGGTTCCTTTAGGTATTTATATATATATATATATAAATAACTTACCACACTCTAGTGATGGATTTTTTTACCATTTCAGGTGAAGTGGAAACCTTACCTCCATTTATATTCATTTATTTTCCTCATAGACTCAAGAGGGGAAGGAAAGTCTACTGGATTTCTTCATATTTTTGTTTATTGTGTTCTTTCTTCCTTATATTCCAAGAGTCCTTCTTTTATTATTTTCTTTCTGTTTGGAGAAGTTCTTCTAGCTATTCTTTTAGGGTAGGTGTGATGGTGACAAATTCTCTTAAGTTTTCTTCATCTGAGAATGTCTCCATTTCCCTTTCATTCCTGATGGACATTTTTGAGGGATGTAGGATTCTGGGTTAGCAGTCCTTTTCTTTTAGTGCTTGAAAAATGTGCCAATTCCTTATTAGAACATTGTCTCCTTGTTCTATTTTCTTTTTGCCTTTAAGACTTTCTTTGTTTTTAGTTTTCAGAAGTTTGACTATGATGGGTCTTAGCGTGAATTTCTTTGCATCTATCCTGCTTAGGGTTCTTTCAGCTCTTTGAATATGTAGGTTTATCTTTTTTTCCCAAACTTGGAAACTTTGAGATTTTATTTTTTCAAATGGTCTTCAGCCCCTTTCTCTTTCTTCCCTCTTCCTGAGACTTCAGTGATATCAATGTTATTATGTTTTGTTATAGTCCCATAAGTTCCTGAGGCTCTTTTCATTTTTTTCCAGTTCTCACTATGTAATTTCTATTGTTATACCTTCAAGTTCATTAATTCTTTCGTCTGCTCTATTCTGTTGAGCTCATCCACTGAGTTTTTCGTTTTTAAATTTTTCATTTAGTTCTTATTTGTATCTTCGTATTTGTTTGCTGAGATATTATATTTCTTTGCTGAGACTTTCTAGTCTTTTCATTTGTTTCAAGCATGTTTGTAATTGTTCACTGAAGCATTTT
>NW_011482332.1:9612-11317 GCF_000754665.1 Bison bison bison
GGGGTAGAAGTTCAGGCTCTCCACTCATCATTCATTGGCATGGGTGTGTGTGGAAGTCATAGTTTTTCCTGTGGTGTTTGGCTACAGTAGAGTAGTACTTGTCTAAAAGTTGCCTACTTTGCTAGGCTGCCCCTTTCTTGGTCCTTCGGCTAAAGAGAGCAGGCCTTTCTTGTTTGTTTGCTCCCACTTGGTTTTTTCTTAACTGCTGGTGTCTCCAGCATCCAGTCTGGAATCAATGAGGCAAAAAGAAAATCCAGGGAACTCACCATCACGTCATTCATTGGTTACTGAGGTCTTTAGCCACTCTGCCTTCTTCTTTCCACCTTTCTTGGTCCTCTTATATTTGTTTTATATATAACACCCAGGGTTTTTAGCTGTATTTAGTGACAAAAATAGGGACGAGTACATCTATTCCAGCTTCTTTTCTTGGAGGCAGAAATCCCCATTTGATGCTTTGGACTCCACACCTCTTATTAGCTAAACCTCTTCACTTATCCCTGAAGGTGTGGTGTTAAAAAGTCAGTTTGATATGCGGTCGTCATTGAGTGAGTGGATCATGCTCATGTAGCCTGTGAGATATTGAGGCAGATCCATAGATTAAGGCGTCCCCAGAGTTCTCCAGCTGCTGAGCTGGTGACAGATTCCTTAAATCTGTTCTGCTCTTGAATAAACAAGTCTTCAGTATGTGCCCAGAGCTGCAACGGGTGTTTAAGAGGTTATGGAGAAAGCTGTAGCCTTCACTCTCAGGATGTTTAATGTCTAGTTGAGGAGAAAAGACAAATGAATTCTCCATCTCAGCACTTGGCATATAGTAGACAATCAATACTTGCTTGATGCTAGGATGAGTGCTGCTGAACAAATGTTAACTGTCCCTGAATGACAGGTGCTAAAATAATTGTGTGATACAGACTAGAATTGTTGTCTGAGCCAGAAGACAGGCAGTGGTGTGGTTTGGGAGTAGTCAAGAAGGAGGTAGAGGTTGGGTTGTTTTGTAGGTTGGGTTGGATATAGAAGTATTTTTTTTATTGAGGTATAATTGACATATAACATGATATTAGTTTCAGGTATACTGCATAGTGATTCAATATTTGTATATACTGTGAAGTGATCACTACAATAAGTCTAGTTAACATCTGTCACCATACATAGTTACAAATGTTTCTTTCTTGTGATGAGCATTTTTAAGATCTACTTTTTAGCAACTTGCAAATATAATAATATGGCTTTATTAATTATAGTGTCCATGCTGTACGTCACATCCTCATGACTTATTTATTTTGTAACTGGAAGGTTGTGCCTTTTTGAAGGTATTTTTTTGAAGGAAAAATGGACAGGACTTGTTAACAGACTGTTTATGTGGGGGCTGGGGCATGAAAGAGAGTAAAAAGCCAGACTAGTTCAGATCCTGGGTCACTGGGAGCCAAGCAGAAGACTATATGTTTGATCTTGGACCTGATTAGCTTAAGTTGTTAGCAAAAGATCCAAGCACAACTGCACAGTTTTTGGACTATCTGGAACTGAGGGACAAGACAATATCAGAAAAACTCATTTTTTCACCTGAGAGTCTCCAGAAGATGTAGGCCCTAGCTCCAGCTTTGCAGCCAAAAAAAACTATGTAATCCAAGGCAATTTATAATGCCTCCCTGGATTTTGATTTCCTTATCTGTAAAATGGAGTGCATTGCTATGTGGTTTTTAATGAGATA
>NW_011482332.1:12851-13873 GCF_000754665.1 Bison bison bison
GTATTTATATCTTTTGTGCATTTCTGGTTTTTTTTTTTAGGGTAGTCCTTAGAGAGTTTCTGGGTGAAAAGATAAGAACACCATTAAGGCTTTGGCACATTTTGGCAAATGACCCTGTGAGAAAGTTGTATCAATTTGCATGCCCAGTAGTATTTGAGAATGCCTGACTCACTACATTGATGCAGAATACTTCACCATATTTGTGCAAGACAATATTATGGATCATTTCCATTCAAAAGGCATTTACTGAGCACCTACTATGTGTAGCATACCGGGCTAGGTATGAGACTCACCCCCCATTATGCAGTGTAAGTGCTAGGCAGATAACACACATACAAAGATGGTTAAAAATACAAGTAAGTGCAATCATATATCACTCTCTATGGCGAGGGTTGGTATCATTCAGCCTTCAAATAGCTACTTTTTGAGGAAAGACACTGTGCTAGCAAATTTTCAAACAGAATTGCAATCTCATACGTGCTTTTTAAAAAAATGCACTAATGTGAACCTTGCAAACAACAGGGGTTCAGTTGTAATAATTTACACTGTATTTCCTGATGTAAATTAAGGTCACAATGGAGAGGAATATGACAAATCCACAACTTTTCAAAAAGCAAAAACCCTATTTGGGTGAAAGGACAATTTCTGCTTTTGTCAATTCCCTTTAGAAAGTTAACCTGTTAGTTATCAGAGAAGGGGGACACAGAACACACAGAAAGCTAACCTCCTTCTGGCAGCTGGGGATAATTTGTCAGTCTCCTTTGAAATGTGGCTTTGTGCTCACTGGTGAAGGCAGCTGGAACAGCAAAAGCATGACAGACAAAAGCTGAAATCCACATGAAGAAAGGTCTTTTTCCCCCAAATTACTGCCTGAGTTAGCAACGGTCAGAACAGAAAGTACATGTATATGTTCCCAGCAACAAGCATGTCCCGAGCTAGAGAAGGCCCCTGTGCTACAGGAGCCACTGAGAATAGTAGTAGCCCTGAATGGGGCTGCTGGGTAGCATTTAAACAAGCCCTCT
>NW_011482332.1:14252-15597 GCF_000754665.1 Bison bison bison
CAGATGAATTGAAAACAGAATCTCTTAACAATGGCTGCTTCTGAGGAGTGACACTAAGGGTAGGGCAGAAAACTTTTTTTTTTTTTTTTAATTACAAGCATTCCTATATTACTTGATTTTAAAAAATCATTCTCATGTATTACTTTGATTTAAAAATAAAGGCAGTGGAAAATGCATTGGACTGGGAATCATGGAACCTGATCTTTAACCTTCAGTCTGCACTAATTGAATGACTCCCTTCTCTCTGAGTCTTGGTTTCTATTGATATATCCATAATATAAAGGGGTTGAACTAGATGACCTTTAAGATCCCTTTCAGACCTAAAAGAATTTATAACACCAGATGACTGGCATACCTACAACAATTCTTTATTGAACCCAAAGCTAAGAAACAGACATTCTTATTTTTAAACCTGGAAGGGACTCAATCATCAAATTAAAGACTTTTTTTAACCACTGAAGAAACCAAGACACAGAATTGTTAAAAGACCCACTTGAAATGACAGTTAATTGGCACAGAGCTAGGACTGGAGCTTAGGTCTCCGCCTGAACTCTTGCCATTGCACCACCCAACTTCTACTGGGTCTAATGGAGTTATTCCCAGGCACCAAGGCTGACAGAAATTCCTGGAGATGACACCAGACGTGAAACTCATATGCTTACATGGTTCCACTGGCCTGGGAAATGAGTCAGAATTTTGGAAGTGGTCCCTGACATAAGAATGGATGATGCAGTACCATAGGCATCCCCAAGTTGATTAAGGCTATGTTAGAGCCCCATCTGAGGACTTCACTTAACTAATGACTGGAGAATTGACCACCTTAGACAGCTCTTGCCAGCCCACTCACTTTCTTCTTTGTGCGATAGGAATCCCACCACTCAGAAATACTACCCTTTTCATTCTGATTTAAAACAATATTTTTCTCATCGGTCTTTTATCTCTACAGCCTCTAAGCGCATGATATATTTCACCGAAATCTATGAAGTATGATAGATACGTCTACTTGGAAACATTTATCAACCATCATCAAATTAAAACAATACCTGGGTATGGCTTAGCAATCCTCCTAGAAAGCGAGTTGAAACAGGCCCCAGACTTTGACCACACTATCTTCTTAGGAAAGATCTTCCATGTTGGCTAGCAAGCAAGCTGTGAGCATGTGCGTTGTGCCAAGTGTCTTGCCCATGCCCCCCCCCGCCTTCTCCTGAGCCTGAAGGCTCACTGGCCCCTCATCGCACAAGGTCTGAGATTTAGAGAATAAGGACACCATTATGTGGGGCTATCATTCTTCCCTGGTGGAAACAACGCTGCCCTTTGTAAGCTCCCAGCGAACTTCAAAGGGTGT
>NW_011482333.1:0-2319 GCF_000754665.1 Bison bison bison
TATGTGTATGACGTCTTCTGTATCTTTTGTGGGGCTTGATTATACCTGGGAATGTCCATGGTTCTAATCTATAAACTGTTGTAATGCCAATACTCTAAGAGTAATGCCAATATTCGCTCTAAGAGTGAATTTAAGTTAATACAAATTGGAGAAGGTCTCAGATCAATGAAGACCTCCAGGTCTTTAACCTTGCTGTTCTTTTTGCCTGGACTCTCACCCTTGCCCCCTTGTACCTTTACCTCATTAAATTCTACTAATCACCCCTTAGATCTCAGCCTAAACATCATCTCATCTAAGAGGCTTTGCCTGACCTTCTGGATCAGATAGGGCTCCCCTGATGAGTTATCTCATTGCATCCTATACTTTTCTATCATCATACCTATGATTTTTTGTTATGATTAATACTTGACTGTCTGAATTGCCAGCTAGACTCTAGTCTAGACTCTAGACTCTAGTCCCATGAGGTCAGGAAGAGTGTCCTGTGTCCTGGCACATAACAGCTGCTCAATAAACATTTGTTGAATGAATTAAAAGGAAGGAAAATATTAAAGAAAATTATTAAGCCTTAAATAGAGTTCATGAACTCAAGACAAGAGAAAAAGAATGAAGGTATCTTTACCTGAGCATTCGGTGTAGTTTATGAGGTGTCATCCCACATCCATCATCAGTAAAGGTCAAACAAGTTTTATTCTTGACCTCTTCAACATCTATAAAGACCGTCCTGGCGGATACATCTGGATCTACAGCATTATCTGCAAAAGGTAGAAATCTGTGATATTAGATCTCTTTTTCTAATATTCTATTAAAATCTCTAGTTCAGTGCCCCTAAGACATAGAAACTGTCATTTATTCCCTTCATGTGAATGTCCCAGAAGGTGAGCAGGGAGCATTAATGGTATGGGGGAAGAAAGGTTTGACAGCAGATGGGTTTATGAAGCTGATTTCTAGATTTCATATAATGACTGATGTGCAATCTGCCTTTTTCTCTTCAAACTTCACGGATTATGGGAAAAGTAAGTCCTCCATATACAAAGCATTTTGCTCCATTTTTGTCTTATTAACTTCTTATCTTTTAGCCACTTTACTGCTCACAGACATATACAGTAAAGGGTGGTTATGGAGAAGAGTTGAATCTGCAACTTTGTTACAAATAGATACACACCACACACATTAGAGTTTATTGCGAAGATTTTATTTTTTACTTTTCTTTTATATCACCTCCTCCATTAAAGAACACAGATATTATCACCATCCCCATTTATAGTATGAGAGGCACTGAAAGAGGTTAAAACCAAAACACTAACTGCCTGCCTAGATCCAAACGATGTAACAAGCATGCTTAGAAGAGTGAGTCTGCTTAGGTATTCTGTAATAGTCTTGAAGGTGAGACTGTCTAATTCTCATTAAATGGAGAACATAGAATTAAAGTAGGGAAAAATATATAGAAAGTTTTACAATTCTTTCTGGGTTAGGTCTTCACAATGGGTTATTTATCCAAGAATCCAAAGACATCAAATATAGCCATATTCTAATATATGTGCCATGTCTGCAACCCCAGGGGATGACATTAGCTAAATAGTCACATCTTTTTGCCACAGGTGCCAGTTTACATAATTGCCAGTCATCGACACACGTGGTACAAAAGTCTCATTAGGGCTCACTGGCTGGAGTGGGAGGGCAGTTTGTGCAATCTGTTGGACTGGTGCCTCAAGCACTCCTGCCTTTACTGGCTCTTTAAACAAGACAAAGGCCTTCCCTCCCACCCACTCCCCTTTCCCTGGAATCCTACATTGATTTACTGATACCATGTGGCTGGGCTGGGAGATCTGGGTGGGGTTCTGGTTGTATATTCATCCCACTACCAATGTTCAAATCATGGCAGTTCTTTGTGGGGAACATCACTTAGCAAGAGAAGTGTTGCACATATTCAAAATACCAGTTTTTGTAACACAATTAACAGTATCAGTTACAACCACTTAAATGTGTGGAATGTCCATCAAACGAAACAAGACAGATTAATTTCAAGGGCCACAATGGTGTTGCCAGAATTACTGATAAAACTGTCACTGACTGTAACCCAGAAAGTCTTAACAGCATTAGGGCATCACGGATAGCCCCAGAAGGGGATTCAAAGGTCTGATAGAGTCAATCTTTAAGGACTACGTGGGGCCAAGCCTTGTGTCATGTGATAAATCAAGTGGACCAACTTTTGGCAGGAATTGTTAAGTCTGACATGCAATAGTGCCTTTATCAGAAAGACAGTGTTTTACTTTGTAATAAAAGGCAGCAGGTTTTTTTCTTTAACTGACAGGATTCAGG
>NW_011482333.1:4904-5767 GCF_000754665.1 Bison bison bison
TGTGCAGGCATGTGTGTGTATGTATATAATACACCTGTATACTTGCACTTGTATGGGTCAGCTTAGACAGGAATTAGGTTCTTTTAGTTAATGCTTAAGGCAAAAATCATATATATTCAAAACTACAAATGAAACACTTTAAAAATCACCCATAAAGTTCAGTACACAGCACAGCATAGGTATACATGGTTCTGCACAGTGCTACTGTGAGGGAACAAGCTTCTGTCTCTCATTTCTCACTAAGTAAATTGGTGGCTTTCCCCTCTTTTTCTCTTTTGTAAATCACATGCACCTAGATCTCACTCCACTGTGAATTACCCTCAAGGCATGGTGCAAAATCTTAAAAATACAGTCCCTGTTCTCTAGGATTCAAAACGGGGCAATGTCAGTTTTTCTCCTTCACCTTCTAACGAACAGTCATACATATTGTAAGCATTCTGTGTTACTGTGAAAATAATCACCCTAGTTCCCCATCACCCTTGCAAGTATCTCTCCTGCTGCCCACTGACTTCTCGCTCAAGACAATTCACACTGCAGGGCCACAGCGATTGCTTAAGTGGAGCCTGGGGCTCATTTGGGGGAGCTTTGAAACCATTTTCAAGATTCTGTTCTGTGCTACTTTGCCCCAGAAACACCTTGCCATAATTTTTGAAACATTTGCAATGTGCTCGGTATGCTTCTGCCATTTTGTCCAGGAATGTTTTTCTTCTTTGCTTTCCACACAGTATTTAGCACACTACTGCAAAAGCTGGTGTACTTGGCTTCAAGGGATCAACTGAAAACGCTTTAAAAGCAAACATCGGTGGAGCGAGAGGTTAAGTGCTCAGTTATTCATTCCAGCGGTGCGAGGGCGCTCTTGGATC
>NW_011482333.1:9487-12051 GCF_000754665.1 Bison bison bison
TACGTAATTCATTCTTCTCTGAAAATATGGACATTTTCCAAAAGATATAGCCACAATGCCACTTTCAGCAAAACAAAATTCATAACAGTTCTTTGATGTTCTCCAATACCCAGCCCATAGTCTGATTTCTTCAATTATCTCAAAAAATGTCTTTTTACATTTGGTTTGTTTAAATCTAGATCCGAACAAGACGCACACATTGTACGTGGTTATGTGTCTTTAATCTAAAACAGTCTCTCTCTCTTTTTTTCTTCCTTCTATTGAGCTGTTGAATTAATCAAGTCACTTGTATTGTTGAAAGTCCTACATTCTCATTTGTCTCTTTGCTTATTTTTGTTGTTACTTAGGCTGCTCCTTTCATTAGAGGAATAAATTTAACATAACTATAAACCATAAGTTGGCTCTAAAGTCTTCATTAGATTCCAGTACAAAGTTTTTTAAAGCAGAAATGCTCAGAGATGGTGCTGTATTCTTCCTATTGCAACACATCAGAAAGTATATACTAACACTCAGTGATGTTCAAATTAATCAGTGGGTTCAAGTAGAGGCAGCCTGAATGTTCCCCTATAAAGTTTCCCATCGATCTTTCACTTTTAAGTTTCATTAATTGGTGTTTATTGTCTGAAAAAAATATTTTTTAGGGCTGAAAAACAATAATAAACTAATCTCATCATTTCTTATAATTTATTAACTGGATCCCTCTGTATATAATTTATCCTCATAACCCATTGGCTATTTGGCTGCTTGGAAATACAATTCATATAGGAAAGACTGGACAAATGCTTAATTTTTTACTTTTAATTGTCCATTTTTAGAGTAAAGCTGTCTTCCTAAATGGCTCTAGTGCTAAAGAGCTCGTCTGTCAATTCAGAAGATGAAAGAGATTCAGGTTTGATCCCTGAGTCGGGAAGGTCCCCTGGAGGAGGGCGCAGCAGCCCACTCCAGTATTCTTGCCTGGAGAATCCCATGGACAGAATCCCATGGACATTGGCTACAGTCAATGGGGTCGAAAAGAGTCAGATAGGACAGAAGCGACTTAGCAAGCAGGCAAGAGTAAAGAGTTGGTTCCTGTGCTGCTTCTGTGATGTGACAGCCTGTCTCCCATTTCAATAAAGGACTTTTTGGATGAGCTGCTGAGAGCACTGTTGGAAAGCTGCCTCCAGCTGTTAGCTCCTTCGGGGATTGCCTCAGATAGGAAGTTGACTCACTCAAGGTAACAGAGCTTTCTAGGGGCAGCCCAAAGAAGGACTATAAAGGCTTAACCATCTCAGCTCAGCTTGGGATAATTCTGAAGGGTCATTCTAACTTCAGATCTCTCTGTGGGGTTGACTGAGGCTGTTACTGGGCCTGCAGTGCAGCTCAACTCCAGCCCCCACCCTCACTCCCTGTCTAGACCTGCTCCTTTCACAGGTGTTAATCCAAAAGACATCTCTTAATAAGCATCTAGCGTTCTACATTCTGTCTTAGAGTTGGCTTCCTGGGGAACACAAATTATGACACTTGAGATTGATTGTAACTCAGGAAAGCCAGCACTTCGATGGGATTTGGGATCTAGATCACTCACTGCCCAGTTGGCAAGGAGGTCCACATTGCAGAGGGGTAGGTAGAGAACAGATACCTCTCTGCCATGAGGTGACACTCCTGTCACTGTAGACTTTCACCAGGTGGTGAATTGCGATGGTATACTGGTAGAAGGGAACATATGATCTGCTGTGCCATAACACGTATTTGAGAAATAGGGTGAAATAGTAGCTGTGAGACCAATAGCATTCAGTGGTTACTGAGCTCCAAAGAAGATTAACTCCTAATGGAGACAGGTTTACTGCATCAAAATCAGGATGCTTCCTAGGGAAAGAATAGGACCCTGACATACAGTTTGGGGATATTTAGAGGGATACCAGCAAAATCTTGAATCCCCAGATTTCCCTGAACCCTCTAAGCCTGTAGAATTTGGCCTTATTTTCCTACATTTAATAGTCCCCACACTTCTTACTTGGAGATAATGCAGAACTTCTCCCCCAGAAGGCAAAACATGCATTTACTTCCCCTCTAGCCACTAAGCCTATAACAACAGTTAAGGCATAGCATGAACGTGCTAGGCGTGATAAAGGAGGAAAGTAACAAAGCTCCAAGTAGCTGCACAGCCTAGCTTGTATAGATTGGCAGGAGCTGGAAGAGTGCACATGAAACTGATTCTGTGAGTGCTTGATCAAGGGAGCTAGACTATATGGTTGGAAAAAGGAGAGTTTATCAACGTGAGAACACAACCCTGGAACACAGGATTTAATACCCTGGCAAGGATCACAAGAGTTAGTACAGACTCACTAAGACAGCTTCTTGAAGTATAGAAAACATGATGATCCACACTAAATGAGGTCAAAATGCCAGCATTTCTATGGCAATAATGGAATACGGGGTGAAAAGATTTAGAAGTGGACATACTGGAGTGGATATACTGAAAGAGGGGGTGTCCCTTGTGGCTCAGACAATAAAGAATCTGCCTACAATGCAGGAGACCTGGGTTTGATTCCTGGGTTGGGAAGATCCCCTGGAGAAGGAAATGG
>NW_011482333.1:15492-16389 GCF_000754665.1 Bison bison bison
GAATTTGTATGGATTCCTCTGCCCAGCAATAAAGAAAAGCAGCAAAGGAATCCATACAAATTCTATCACTGTGGTTCCACAGGGCTGTGAACAGGCCATATTGTGAAGTTTCACATACTTCACCACCAAGCAGTGAGCAGATCCTGCAGGTGGGCACAGCATGGGTGCCAGTTGGGAGCCCCTGGGTCTTGTTGCAAAATGAGGAGCAGGAAATTGCTTCAGCAGGGTGTGGTGTGCCTCTGAAAACCCCCAGCACACCTCTCTGTCTTGGGGCAGAACTTAGTTCTCAAGGCTAGCCCTACCTGGTCCGGAGCCTTGGATTCCAAGCCCTGAGCCACCTACATGATCTTTTTTATTTCAGCCTGCTCCAGGTTAAGTTCCTTAGCCACAAACCCATGCAAGTGGAGGAGCCCCCCAGGGAGCCAGGAAGGCACCTCCCATTTCCACCCTGCAGAAGAACCTGTAACAGCACTAATTGTTCCACCTGCACAAACTCATTGCCCTGCAGGGTACACCTGGGGCAGGAGGGACATTTCTCCTAGCAACCTTTGACCCACTCTCTAAGGTCACTTGTTCCAAATCCCTGGATGGATGTTACAGAGAAAGAGCCTAAGAGAAATCAATCAGTGTGGGAAGTCAGCCAGGTGTGATAGAAAGGTCCAGAGTCAGAGGACATGGGTTCCTGTCCTGACTCCACTGAATTGGCCTGTGATCTTAGGGAAGCATCATGGGCTGTGTTCTCAGGAAAACAATGTGACACAGAGCTTTGTGGGCAGGAGATTTCTTGGGGAGCACTCTCAGGATCAACACTTGCGAGAAGTGGAGAAAGCAGGACCAGTCAGAGGAGGAAGTTGAACTGTGATGCAGCCATAACATAGGCAGCTCTGGAGCCAGGGC
>NW_011482333.1:19841-21468 GCF_000754665.1 Bison bison bison
AATATACTTAGAATGAGTAAGTACTGTATATAATTTGGTGCTTTTCTCAGTAATCCTTAATTCTACAAAAACCCAGTCAGTCAGAATTTTTAGTCTGGTACCAAGTAAATTCCCAGTCTCTGCTCAGGCTCTCCTGGCCTACATCTTTCTCAGCAGCCTCTCTGCCTCAGTCATAAGAACACAGAAGCGTTTTTATTCTCTTGGCCAAGAGGCATTGGTCAGCATCACCTGGGAACTTGCTGCAAACTGACATTCTCAGCCACCACCACCCTAGACCTACCATCCCAAAGTTCGGGGTGGGTGGTCGGGGGGTGGGCCCAGCAATCTGGGGTTTTCCAACCACCCCTGCCCCAGGTGATTCTGATGCATGCTCAGTCTGAGAACCACCCTTGCTCAGCAGCAGGGAACTCATCTTATGCCATGTTTCCTTAGGTTTATTGGTATCTCAGTTCCCTCCACCACCCAGAAAGAGGGAGTCATGAGGACAGGAGTTAGACAACTCCAGAAGAGACCCAGCCTCTGACAGGAGGTTCTGGCTCTAACCTGTGCTCTTTGGCTACTGTAGGAGCCCCAGGAGCAGGTTTCGGAGCTCTGCCCAAGGCCCAGCCTCATTGAGCTAGAATCTCCTCTGGTTCACACGCTGATCAAGTTATTCCAGGACCAGGGACTCCTGACCTTCAGCCTGACTCAGCACAACCCCAAAAGCAGTGGTTCTCAGAAGTGTGGTCCCCAGACCATTAGCATTAGTTCCACCTGGGAACATGCTAGCATGAAAATTCTCAGGCCCTGCCCCAGAGCCATAGGTGACTTTGATTCAGGTTCAACTTTGACAACCATTGGCCTCAACTTTGCAAACTAGTTTAACTTCGTTTGCTTTTTCAACCACCCCACTTTCTGGCTACTTCTTTCTTCCCTGTTACATGGAAGATAAAAAGGAAGACAAAAATATATTGATTGAGAGGATATATAAAACCCTGTTTCCTAATCAAAAGGAACTCCCTTTCCACTTTACTCCTTAACTTTGTTCTGACCAGTCACTTCAAAAGGACCCATGGCTGGTCTAACTTGATTTACATTTAGTACGTATTTCTCCAGTGGCTTGTTGCTAGTGATAAAAGCTTTGGCACATGAAATAAAACGTTTGGAATACAATATGAATAAGCATTTTTGAACAGAGATTTAGTTTCATTGCAGCCACTAACATGGTGTGCTTTACAGTTCTAATATCAATTGTGAAGACTTGGGAAAGGCAAACAGATTTCAGAAAATAAAGAAAAAAAGGGCAGAGGTGGGGGAGATATACTCTCCAATTGTCATATCAATTAGAGATCTAAATAGATCTAAAGAGCTAAATTAGGCAGGCAGTTTTATAGCAAGGGGAACAGGGGAATGCAGTGCTGGAGCATAATTAAGCTGTGGAGTCCTCACCAGGGAAGGAGAGGCTGGAGGACAGCAGGGCTGGCTGAGGGCCTGGATAGGAGAGACCAGGGATAAAGGGTGGTAGGGGGCTAAGAGGCAGAAGCTTAGAGGGCAAATGAGGGCCAGGGACTCAGACCTATGGGCCAGAGGCATGGGCGACTAATAGGACTTCCTGGCCAGAGTGATGGCTCCACAAAGTCTTGCTGGG
>NW_011482333.1:23378-23764 GCF_000754665.1 Bison bison bison
TGCATTTCTCTGATAATGAGTGATGTTGAGCATCTTTTCATGTGTTTGTTAGCCATCTGTATGTCTTCTTTGGAGAAATGTCTGTAGTTCTTTGGCCCATTTTTTTTAATTGGGTCGTTTATTTTTCTGGAATTGAGCTGCAGGAGCTGCTTGTATATTTTTGAGATTAATTCTTTGTCAGTTGCTTCATTTGCTATTATTTTCTCCCATTCTGAAAGCTGTCCTTTCACCCTGCTTATGGTTTCCTTCGTTGTGCAAAAGCTTTTAAGTTTAATTAGGTCCCACTTGTTTACTTTTGCTTTCATCTCCATTACTCTGGGAGGTGGGTAATAGAGGATCCTGCTGTGATTTATGTCGGAGAGTGTTTTGCCTATGTTTTCCTCTAG
>NW_011482333.1:23962-25935 GCF_000754665.1 Bison bison bison
CTGCTCTGACCCATATGCTAGATGATGTTAAGACTGATAACTTGAGTAGAGGTCAGAGCAGGAAGTGCTCAGCAGCAGTCTATACTACAGTACAAGAAGCCTTAACTTGAGCCCTGTGACCAGAGTACTCTATGATATTAAAGGTAGGAAAAAGCTGCTATGTAGGATTTATGGCAAATCTCATGGGATAATCACAGTGCAAACTCCTGGGGTTTTGGAGAAGGGCCATGCTACCTTCAGAGAATTGTATGCCTTTGAAAAGCAACTCCCAGTGTGCTGCTGGGTCCTAGTAGACACAGAACAAGCTAATCATGGGACACCAGGTGAGTATGCAGCCACAGCTTCTCATCATGAACTGGGTTCTTTCTGACCCACTAAATTCTAAGGTCAAATGGGCCTAACAGTAAGCTTTTGTAAGGAAGTAGTAAATCCAGTACAAGTAGGGCCAGAGAAGTCAAGTAGCTATATGAGCATGTGGCCCAGACTCCCATGTCATCCTCCACTATTTCACAAGCATCACTTCCTACTTTCACTCTTATATGCCGGCATCTGGGAGTATCCCTTGAGACTAATTGATGAAAAAGGAAAAAGCCTGAGCTTGCTTCATGGATGGATTGCTATGGTGCATGGGCGTAAACTGAAAATGAATGGACAGCCACGTTGCAGCCCCGCTTGTGATGGCCATGAAAGAAAGTGATGAGGGATAACTGCAAAGGGCCATTCTACTTGAGATTATCTTTGGGCCTACAACACAGCTCCACTCCCTCTACTCACTCCTGTTTCCTTTGTCTCCCTTCCATAGGTACTGATCCAAAGGTTACTTAATTAACATGATGCATACTAACACTCTCAGAGTCCACGTCCTACCACAACAGTGCCCCCTTCTTTTTAAATTTCTTTATTTCTCTTGCTCTTTTTTTTAGCTTCTCAATTTGTAAGGCTTCTTGTCTATTAAGAATATTAACCCTTTGTTATATGTGTTGCAGATTTTTTTCTCCTAGTCTGTCTTTTGCCTCTTACCTTTGCTTACAGTGTCATTTGTAAACCAAATAATTGATTTTGTTTTGGAATTGAATTGGTTAATCTGTCCATACTCCTACCAAGAGATAATGACTTTGACATATAGGCATGAACCTGAAAGGCTAACCGTGGTATACTGTCAAGAGATAAAAGCAAGTTGCAACATTTATCAGATCCTTCTGATTATAAAACTCATTAAACTTCTTTGAAAGTTCAGATTCAATAAGTTTAGAGTGGGGCCCAGGAATCTGTATTTTAAAGACAAACACTCAGAGTGAGTCTATGGGCAGATTCATTTGGATGTAAAATATCAACCCAAGAAAAGAAAATAAGCGGGCAAGTAAGTATTTGTGTGTGTGTGTCCTGGGTGGTTCAGTGATAAAGAATCTGTCTGCCAATGCAGGAAACATGGGTTCCATCCCTGGTTTGGGAAGATTCCCTTGGAGAAGGAAATGGCAACCCACTCCAGTAATCTTGCCTGGAGAATCCCTCGACAAAGGAGCCTGGTGGGCTACAAAGAGTTGGCATAAAGTTGCAAAGAGTTGCGATGTAGCAACTAAACAATGACAACAACATACTACTTGAGCATATAGAAAAGTGTATATGAATATACTTCAGAATAATGTTGGTTTTACCAAGTGGATGCAACCTAAATAAGCAAATTATGTCTCTGTTTATATACTTTTGTTATTATTATAATGGGCATTAGCTACTTATAACAGTTTAAGAAATCCACTAAATGTTAAAGCCATTTTCAAATTGCCTTGTTATCTTTTTTAAAAAAAAATTCTACCCAGTCCTTTTACTTCATTTAACAATTTTTAAATCCATTTCTGACTGCACTGGTCTTCACTGCTGTGTGTGGGCTTTCTCTAGTAGTTGTGCGCAGGCTTCTCATTGCAGTGGCTTCTCTTGTTGTGGAGCACGGGCTCCAGAACGTGTGGGCTTCAGTA
>NW_011482333.1:27733-28853 GCF_000754665.1 Bison bison bison
CAGGGACGGGAAGCCTGGTGGGCTGCCATCTATGGGTCGCACAGAGTCGGACACGACTGAAGCGACTTATCAGCAGCAGCACAGTGAGTGTTAGAGGCATTTGTCAAAGTCATCAAATGGTACACTTAAGATTTGTACATTTCACTGTATGAAAATTTTACCTAAAATAAGAACTGTAAACAAACATCGATCTCTAATGAGATGCGTATTGAATTGTTTCAACAGACATGTCCTGGTGTTTATAGCTTACTTTGAAATGCATCCAAGAATTAAATGGCTTGATACATGGATAGAAGAATGGAATGGATAAATACATGACAAAGCAAATATAATACAATGTCAAGTTTAGAATCTAGTTGGGGTCTACATGAGTGTTCACTGTATCATACTTTAAACTTTTATAAGTTTGAAATATTTTCCATAATGGAATAATGGGAAAAATAATGCTGTATTTGGCATGAGAGTGTAAAAGTTAGTGTCATTCTTAAAGACTTAAGCATGCAGGGGTGTTAGACTGTCACATCTATATTTAATTCATCAATCTTACCCACAGGGAAAAAGATAGATCTTGGAAAATGACAGGCTATCGTAAGCTCAACCAAGTAGTGGTCCTAACCTCTGCCACTGTGCTAGGTGTAGTATATTTGCTAGAGCAGATCAGCATACACTCAGGCACATGGGGTACTGCCATTAATTTCCTGAATGTGTTCTTTTCCACACTCTTCAGAAAAGAGGATCAGAAAATATTCAGATTTACACGGGACAGACAACAATATACATTTATGATTTTGTTACCGTGCTGTGTTAACCCTCTTGCCCTTTGTTGTAATATAGTCTCAAGGGATCTGGGTACCCCACAGAACATCACATTGATCCATGGAGAAATTATGTGGATAAGTCTGAATGAGCAAAAAGTGGCTCGCACATTGATGGCCTTGATGATAGACAACATGGGAGACAAATCCTATGCTGATTCAAGGGCTTGGCACATCAATACATTTCTTAGGTGTCCACTAAGGTTAGGGGCATTATGTGTAATCCCATCAGAGGTAAAGGACAAATTATGACACTTTGCATCTCTCACGACAAGGAAGAAAAGTGCATCATCTCGTTGGCCTCT